>NW_027460280.1:29429302-29729302 GCF_050947875.1 Dermacentor variabilis
GTGCCCCCCCTCCTCCCCCCGTAAATAGGTCGTTGAAGACGTGCCTGTTGTGTTGTCGCGCTGTTATACTTTTCTTGTTTACGCAGCTTCTAGATGCATACAGGGTGTCCTAAATCTCATGCACCAAGCAAATGTCACGTAGCTGGACAGAACCACGGTAATGTTTGCCGCCGCTTGGAGATACTCAGACAATTTTTTTGCATTCCGCCTAATTACATAATTAGTCTAAATAATTCATCAACTTATCAAAAATTATAATTAGATAAAAGGCGTCGATGAGAAAATTGTAGAGTAACACGAAAAACTCTCGATACACCTTTCTGTTGCTCCATATGAGTCCTACATAAAAGTGTTTTTCCGAGCATGAAAAAAATCTGCGAATACATGTAAAGTGCCTCAAGCGGCCAGTCGCGCAGAAATTTTGCGTGTATTCGCGGGCATGTGCAGCGTGGCTGCTGGTGCTAGCGCGCCAAGTAGACCGGCAGCGTTTGACAGTGCTTTTGGTTGCTCGGAACAGACGCTGAATCGACGCAGCTTCCACGTGCGTCGCGTTTGCCCAGACGCGGAAGGAACAAGCCGCAAAATAAGTGAACCTTTACACTCAGTGGTGTCTTCCGTCTTATTTAAAAGTTGCTAATAAGGTGTTTACGTTTTCTCTTCCCCAGCCTAATCTGACATGGATTAAAACGCGAGGCTCATTTCAGAAACGCACTCACTTGTGCGCGCTTTTGCCTCCGTAACTTTCCCTTCATAGCCACAGAAAGTTGTCCGCGTACGTACCCACGTCTTCGCATTCCGCGGCGCCGTCTTCCCATTTACTTTCTGGGGTAACGTGTGTGCGTGCGTGCGTGTGTGCGTGCGTGCGTGCGTGCGTGCGTGCGTGTTTGTGTGTGTGTGTGTGTGTGTGTGTGTGTGTGTGTGTGTGTGTGTGTGTGTGTGTGTGTGTGTGTGTGTGTTGTGTGTGTGTGTGTGTGTGTGTGTGTGTGTGTGTGTGTGTGTGTGTGTGTGTGTGTGTGTGTGTGTGTGTGTGTGTGTGTGTGTGTGTGTGTGTGTGTGTGTGTGTGTGTGAAGTAGTTCTTTGAATTCAGTGTTTAGAAATTCAAAGAAGTGCAGCCGCATGCAGAAAAGCAAAGACAATCATTTAATTTCGAATGAAATAATGGAATGACCGGCGAAAGTAATACTCTGGATGCAATGCACTACAAACCACGCCAAAATATTTGTTGATATTTGTTGTTGATATATTTGTTGATGTTGACGTACGTAGCCTACAAGATACCCCTGACATGCGGGGCTGATTACGTGGGCCAAACAGGCAGGTGCGTAAATGATCGAAAAACAACCGGGCACCTCGCCACACATTGCGCTTCATGCAAGTGCAAGCCTATATATTCCCTGGGACGGTGATCCTTCTAAAAAGTAGAAACAAAAAGAGAAGTCGTGGAAGCTTACAACATCAAAGTGGCCCCACACCGCTCATCATCACTGACAATAGAGGGCGCAGCTGGTAGACTAGGAAGAGGGGCCTTGGAGGGGCTTTAGGGGGAAGAGCATCTATGCGCAAGGCTATATGTATGTCTCGTTTTCTAAAAAATAAAACAGTTGATAGCTTGCGCTCAGGTGTCGTGTGTCGTGGGAGGCACTTGCCTCCCTCCCCCCAACTGTCAGAAGTGGGGGGGAGGCAAAGTATGTCATTTGCACCACCCCCCTCACTTTTGAAAGCGGGCACTTTCGGCTGCACGCGGGAAAGTCAAACAAAGCTACACCTGAAGCTAAATTTTCTTTCCTAATACAGTGACCACATAATGCTTTTCTTTATTACGCATCCACTGCTTTGATAGCGAGGATGGTCTTTTGCACCTTCTCGGGACGCCCTGTAGCGGAGGGCGCGTGGTACTCGCCATACACGGCAAGTACCACGGCGAATATATTAGGATGAAGCCAACTGAACTGCGTGTCCTGTATTTGCAGATTTTGCTGTGCTATGCCACGGACTTCACGGACGCTCCACGAACGGGCCTGGCCAACAGCACTACTGACCATCGTCGCTTGCAGTATGCCACGCAGCTAACCTCGGATATTATCATGTATGGACTGGCGCATGCGTATGGAACGACGACGGCCCCCGCCCCCGCTGTGAAAACGGAGTGTGCTGGCTACTTAAGGGCAGTCGGCACCGAGGTTTTTCGTGGGCACGGCGAATCTATTACGATGAAGCCAACTGAACTGCGTGTCCTGTATTTGCAGGTTAGTAAATTTGGAAAGTGCTTCAAAAGTGACAATAGGTTTATTGTTGTTGTGCCGTGCCCCAAAGCTTGTGTTGATATTGCCATGGCATGCTTGTCGATGTTGCTGATGCTTAGTGGCGATGTAGAGCAAAACCCCGGACCTAAGGTAGAGGATATGCTGCAGGAACTTTTGGACGGGCAAAAAGAAATGAGAGAAGGCATAAAAGGAATTAAGGCTGACCAATCTTCCTTTTCTACTCAACTAGACAAGCTGAACCAAAGAATGCTTGAAGTAGAGAGCACATTGAAAATAGTACCGAGGTATGAGGACAGACTTACCCACCTTGAAACAACCTTGAAGGATATGGCAATCGCCATGGAAGCGCAGCAAGAGAAAATGGCTGACCTGGAAGACCGCAGCCGTAGAGATAATCTTATAGTGTTTGGAATTCCGGAAAGTGAAAATGTGACTGCTGAACAGATTGAAAAGAAAGTGTTAACTGATCTTTTCCTAAAGCGACTTAATGTTAACATAACCACAGTGGAAAGAATACATAGGTTGGGTAGAAAGCAGGAAGGAAAAGTACGCCCAGTTATCATGAGGGTTTTCGACTACAAAGAAAAGGCTGCGGTGTTCAAGAACTGCAGAAAGTTAAAAGGTACCGGTATTTCTGCCTCGGATGATTATTCTATAAACACACTACGAAAGCGGAAACATCTATGGGAAAGCGCGAAAGCAGAAAGGGAACGGGGCCTAAAGGTTCGACTCGTGTATGACAAGATTGTTATCGACAACGAGTTGTAGGCATGGAACGATGCGCAGTCTTGTCGAATAAAAACAAGCAAGAAAAACACAACTGCACGTGAGTCTGAATGACACTGTAGAAACCAAACTCGAGATTTCACACTAGTAAATATTAATGCTCGCAGCCTAGTGAATAAAACCACTAAATTTGAACACCTTTTTCTGTATAACCCCGATATTGTCATTGTGACTGAAACCTGGTTGCGCTCAGTCATAGGCGACAGCAAAATAATGCCCCCCTCTTATCAAGTTATCCGCAAGGATCGTGAAACTCGTGGCGGTGGCGTAGCGATTGAGCTTTTGATGATACGCGAATGTCCCGATAACTAAAGTATTTGGTGTACATCAATGCTGTGTGGCTCTCCTTGCGTAATTGGCGCTGTTTATAGACCTCCTAATGCCCCCCTTGCCTTTCTAAAATCAATTCACGACATTTTGAGTGACAATGTACCTGAAAACACGCGTCTCATTATAGCAGGTGATTTTAACCTTCCAGATATTCGTTGGGATGTGCGGCAGACTGGCTCGGCAGACTTGAAACACTGTGACGCTTTATTTGACATGCGTATTTAGCAGAGATCTTACGCAGGTTGTTAATGAAGCAACTAGAACGGGACCAACCACCCAGTCAGTGCGTGGCCTTGTATTTATAGATAGCAGGATTACTGATTATGCCGTTTCTGTTCACGACGGACTTTAAGACCACAAACTTGTCCTACCGTGCATAAAAAAAGTGTTGCCAGTCAAGCTTCACAGAGAAGCAATTCACGTAAGAAATTTTGCTGCAGCCGATGATGTCAGCATCCTAGATTACCTGGAGATGGCATTGGAGACGTTTGATGAAGCAGCTGAGGTCAATACGTTGTGGAATAAGTTTAAAGGTATTTTCAATTACTGTTTGCATAACTATGTTCTAATGAAGATAAAAAAGTGAAAAAGCGAAATCCTTGGGTGAACCGAGAAATCATTCAGTTAAAGCGGAAATTAAAACATAGAAGGAAAAGTAAAAATAAAGATCATAACGAGATTCGAGATTTTTCGATAATACTAAAGGAAAAATTATCTACTGTGAAAGAACATTACTATTCCCACACTTTATCACGGTTTATGAAAGATTCGCCACAGCGTTTTTGGCGTCACTTTGCTCCATCACGTGAGGATGTGAGGTATGTTACCAGGAATGAATGTATAATTACAGACTTTGCGCAAATCGTTGATACATACAACGAATTTTTCCATTCCGTGTTTGACCCTCCCCTACCATTGCCTGCAGAAATAAGAGAGAAAGTGACTAATGCTCGTTCAGACATTCCAGACATTACCTTAACTGTAGAAGGTATACTTTCACTTCTTTAAGGTCTAGACACGAAAAAGTCTCCTGGCCCAGATGGCATCCCTAATGAATTCTTGATGCGATATGCTGAATGGATAGTGAAGTATTTGCTGATAATTTTCCGCGCGTCTCTTGAACAGCACAATTTACCAAATGATTGGTTAATGGCGCGAGTCGTGCCAGTTCATAAAACTGGGGACAAAGATAGAGTTCAAAATTACAGACCCATTTCAATTACATGTGCTTGCTGCAAGATGTTCGAGCATATCCTATCAAAAAGCTTGTTTAACTATATCGAAAGCTCGAACATATTTATTTCTAACCAGCACGGATTTAGGATCCAATTGTCCACTATCACCCAGCTTGCAGAAACAGTACACGATTTTGACCAGGTAATTAATGAAACAGGTCAGGTGGACGGAATCTGCCTAGATTTATCAAAAGCCTTCGACCACGTTTCACACTCGGATTTGATTGGTAAAGTACTTGATATCGGAGTTAATTTAAATATAGTTAAGTGGATTCTTTCATAGCTTACTAACAGATCGCAGTACGTGGAAGTGAAAGGAAACAAATCGAAAATTCTAAAAGTAACATCAGATGTCTCTCAATTTGTTAGGACCAGTATTGTTTCTATGTTATATTAATGAAATGACAAATGGCCTTAATGATAAGATAATGGTTCGTTTATTTGCAGATGATTGCTTAATATACCCTAAAATCTAGTGTCATGAGGACCAATTAAAATTAGATTCAGCACTAGAATCAATCACCAATTGGTGCAAACGATGGAAAATGAAAATAAATTACGAAAAAACTGTATGCGCGAATAACTATAAGAACAAGAAATGTGTTACATTACAATTACAAGTTAGATGGTAAACCAATAAAACAAGTGAGCCACTTCAAATATTTAGGCATTACGATATCAGATGACTTATCTTGGAAAAAACACATCCCTAATTTATGTGATGCCGCAGAGGTTAAACTTTGGTCACTAAGATGGAGGCTTAAACTTGCTTCCCGAGATGTTAAACTAACTGCATATCTGGCATTGGTACGTCCCGCGATAGAATATGCTAGCATAATATGGGATCTGTTTAAGAAGAATGAAGTAAATAAAATTGAAAAAATACAGAGGCTTGCAGCAAGGTTTATTATGTCAAAATATAGGTACACGGATTCTGTGACTGAGATGCTCACTCACCTAAACTTGCCCGAGCTTTCATTGCGGCGAAAAGTGGCTAGACTAAAATTTATTTAATGAAACATAACCACTTCAATTTCGACACTCAAAGGTACTTACAAAAGAGAACGTCACGGATATCACGGTCCCTTAGGTCTAGCCACGAGGGCCAATATATGCCCATACCCGCAAAGGTTGACTCATTTAAGTACTCCCTCTTTCCTAAAAAGATTGAAGATTGGAATGCGCTACCGCATAGCATAACGGAAATTGATTCTCTAGAACAGTTTGAAAAATCTGTACTGGCCTATTATTCTTCTATGTAACCATCGTCTCACATTATTAGCTTTTTTTGTGAAATATGATAAGCAGCATGTGCAACGTGACATGATTGAAATGATCCTACGGGATATTGAAGTTTCTGATGTTGAAAATATTATTTTGTATGCTTGTAATGTTCGTTGCCTGCTATACAATGCTTATATTCTTGTGTAAAATTGGCACATCTAAGCAGTTGTATTTTCTGGATTGATTCGTGTAGAGCTCTTGTTTGTAGCGATCTTTGAAGCTTATTTTATTACTCCACCCTGTATCGGCCACCCTGTATCGACGCTAGCGTTGCGGACAGCGCTTGGCGATGGGCAGCACCCGCCTTAACAAATAACAGCTTGCGCAACTTGCATCATGCCCAGCTTTTTTTTTGGGACCGCCGTATCCGTATTCGAAAACACAATCAGCTTGCTATCTTTAACCTTCGGGCGAGGTGGAAGTTCGGATGAAGTATTATAATCAGCCGAGCCCAACGACAGGTGTGCCTTATGGCATGAAATCGTTGGTTTATCAAATGCTAGAACTGTTTAGTATCTGCATAAAGATAGCCGACGTAGCGTTGCCGTCTGAGTATCTTATCACCATAAAAATATAATCGAACTTCTTAAAGGTATAACTGCTGAACTTCATTGTGTAATCATGACATATAGTAGGTATGCCCGTGAAAATGACCTTGGCAGAACGTGCCTAGCCATTTCAATACCAACAGAACCCCGAATTGAATTTCTTCTAAAGGCATGTGTCACTTCTGACTGACGATTTAATTTTCAGGCTGTTTATAAATATGAGCTGCACTATTACTTTTTTTGCCGAAAGGAGAAAGAACAGCAGATATTTCGTACCTTGAAAAAATGAGGACCACTTTTTGGTGACGTGTTCCTAAAATCTGCACTGTGTAGGTTGCTTATATGCTCTGAAAACATTTACTAAATGGTCGCTTTCTCCTAATTTTTATGCGTTATACACGGGATTTAATTGTCTTCCCCCGGTGTCCTCGGTAAAATATGTGGTGCACGGTGTTTATATTTATTTGAAGTACGAAGCAATAATCTGCGTGACGAGCGATATATGTTTATTCTGTGCAAATTAATTAGAGCCGTTGTAGAAAGTTACTCATTGAAGCGCTTCAGGGTTTTATACTGCCGGTAATCGAAATGTTTCGACTCCTAAAACAACAGCACAAGAGATCGACGATTGACATTCCCTTAAAGTAGAGAGAATCTTAAACGCAATGCGTTGCAAAACTTTCACTTTCCTGCTTTAAATGCAAGTGTTGCTGATAACTACTAAATCCCCGTTTTTCCATGTGTTTTCGTGTATCATACGAATTTCGTAGTTTGTTTCTCCAGTGTTCTCGGTGAGCTATAGACAAAGCACCTTGTTTATATCAGGGGAACATTAAGGGCATGGTATAGCCAATGTGTAAGCATTGTTCCAAATGGGTGGGTTAAATGCGTATATTTTCCAGAATATATATGCAAGTGGTCCATAGCGTTATTAGTTTGTTTCGCGAGCGGTGTAAAACTTAGACGGCTGCGCTGGCGCAGTTACAACTACAACTGAGGTCAAATATTTCGAACATAAGGGGAACAATACGCCAAGTTTATGCGCGATGGTAAATACGTGTTGATCAAATACAGCACTAAAAAATTGTAAGCAAGTGTTCGAAAGTATCATGCTGCTGCTATCAGCTAGGTTTCCCAATGTCCCAAGAGAACTCTGCGTTTCAGATATTTCATACTTTGAAGGAATAGGCAGCATTTTGAGTGCAATGTGTCGCATAGCTTTAACGTTTCTAGCTTATTTAAAAGTGTTACGAATAATTACTGGACCCTCGTCTTTTTTCTTTTTACTTTTTCATGCGCGATACATTAGTTTGGCGTTGTGTCGTCACTGAACTAAAGGAGGTAGCTTCTTTATGTTTGGTAACTCTAAAAATACGTTAATGGTTGATGTGTAGGTGAAGTTCAAAACAGGTGGGTAATTGGGGCTTTTCAAAATAAATTACGCATGTAAGCACCCTAGAGTGTTATGAGCGTGTCTAACGAGCGGGGAAGAAATGAGCCCGCTGCCCTGACAGAACTATAAAATCCACCAGGACTAAATTTAGCGAAAATTGGCGGTGCGATATCAAAACTCTCTGCGCGAAGTTAAATGTGGTGGGATGAAAGAGCCTTTGTACAAAAATTGTTATTCAAGTGTTAAGAGTGTGTGATTTGGCCACTATCGCTATGCTTTCCAGTGTCTCGACATAGGTTACAACAGGTTTATATTTTCTGGAAAGGGGAGGAGGGACATGGTAACTGCACTGTGCAACATTTTAACGTTCCGTGTCCAGTTAGAAGCGTTGCAAATAATTACTAAGTCGTCCTCTTTCTATCCCTATTTTCAAGCGTCATAACACGTTCCCACTTGGTTTTAGCGGTCTTCGGGGAACTAAGCAAGACATTTCGTTTATATTTGCCGAAAATAAAGAGCGCCTTATGGGCAATATTTAGTAAAGTTAAAATAAAGGGGACTAATTATAATATTTGCAGTAAATTACGCATGCAAGCAATCCAGAGCTTTATGAATGTATTTTGCGAACAAAAAATTTATCCCGTTGGCCTGGAAGAACAGCGAACTCAACCGATACCAAACTAGCGGAACTAGAGAGGGGTGGACAGGGAAGGAGGACACCACAGTGTATATATATATATATATATATATATATATATATATATATATATATATATATATATATATATATTTGCGGGCAACTCTTTAAAGTATGCGATATAACAAGAAACTGAACTTTTATTGCAACTGTTCGAAAAAAAAACAGCTTCGCTGGAAATCTGGTTGTAATGGTCGCACACATTTGCTGTCTTTTTCGTGTGAATATTGCAAGTATGATGATTATTGCTGTTGAATAATATTACCTAAACTAGCGATAAATTTACGCCGTACACTTAAACACCAATTACAATTCTTTGTTTATTAAATTTGTTTGTAGCAAATGTGCATTTTTTATGTGCGCTGCGAGTTGTGCCCCTATCGGTGGCAGTTGTCCGCTTGCTCCCTCCTTGTTTCCTTTGTCTACTTGTATGTTTCCATAACTAATAATAATAATACTGCTACTGGGCGGGATCCGGGATCTCTGCGAGCCACTCATTGCCTTTAGTCCCTGCATTATTTTGAGAATTGATATAGCTGTAATAAATAAACTCAAATAATTGTTCGGGCCCCCATGGTTCACCATGTGTGATTGATAAACGTGCATGTTTGTTCAATATAAATACTACTGACCGAAGAATTTCGAATATATATATATATATATATATATATATATATATATATATATATATATATATATATATATATATATATATATATATATATATATATATATATATATATATATAGAGAGAGAGAGAGAGAGAGAGAGAGAGAGAGAGAGATCAGATCGTTTGCGGTTTGCCCCCTCCCCCCCACTCGACAAATAGTTGGTACACCACTGCCTGTACGTCCTCCACTATCTCCCCTCGGATATCAAGAGCGCACTTTTCATTAACCATGTAATTTTTCCCCTTCTGCATAACCAAAACTAAACAGTTGTGTTCATTTTATAAATCGGAGTAAACATACCACGCCGAGGGTCCGTCACCTCCGAAAAAAAAAAAAAACCGGCAGTGAAAGGGTTAACGCTAATCGCTACTACAGTACTGAAGCCGCACACGACAGGAATGGTGACGTAAGAGAAGCTAGTAGTTTACCTAATCTTACACCCGTCCCATGTGCAGTTTCATCCCTAATTGTAGTCAATTTGTATCGAACTTCTCGAGCGAGCAGATGAAGGACGAGGCATGATCGAGAACTCGAGTGGACTTGAACATCGCAGGTTCCAACTAGCGCTTGGTTTCCATCGAGTTCGACCTGCGTCGGCTAACGGCCTCGTCACTCCGAATTCGCGCGATACGGGCAAAGGTAGCGGAAGATCGACAAAGTGACGATCGCAAAGCATGCGCCAGCGAGTGCGACACCACTTTGGTGGGCGTTGACACGTGCCTATCTCCGACGCTTCCATTCGACCGGTGACCGAACTGCATTTAAAGGCCGGCGATCATAAGTTCAATCTCAATGCCTCTTGAGGGAATCGAACTGCTCCGCGTTCCATTACATTTGTCCACGCATGTAGGCGCCGCACGGAGTGAATGGCGACGTGCAAGGAAAGCTATGTTCCTAATCAGCAAGGCGATATATATATATATATATATATATATATATATATATATATATATATATATATATATATATATGTGTGTGTGTGTGTGTGTGTGTGTGTGTGTGTGTGCGCGTGCGTGCGTGTGTGTGTGTGTGTGTGTGTGCGTGCGTGCGTGCGTGCGTGTGTGTGTGTGTGTGTGTGTGTGTGTGTGTGTGTGTGTGTGTGTGTGTGTGTGTGTGTGTGTGTGTGTGTGTGTGTGTGTGTGTGTGTGTGTGTGCGTGCGGCTTAGCACTGACGGCTCCAGCTCGTACAGCACGACACTATTAGCGGCGAGAATTAGGAGTGGCGCCCTCTCATGAGTGACGTCACGGCCAAGACGCCGCTTGCTCCGGCTCTCTCGGCTGCCGCGCGCGCTTGTTCCCTTCGTTTATGCTTGGGTGGCTCGAGTTGTACGTATTGAAGGATACATCGGCTTCTTTCAGCTGCCATGCCCTAACCACAGTTTCTTCTTCAAGAGCGCGTGAGTCGAGAAACGTTGCGGTTTGGATATCGCATTAAAAGGGGTCTACTGGCTTTGCAATGCATATATGTGCCGTGTCTATCGGTCAATTTTGCGTAAAAAGAATGTCTGCAAATTCAACACGCGAAGTTGTGTATGATGCCTCGCTAAACACTTAACATTCCCTTAGTATTTAGCTATGAAATACATTGCATTTTACATGGAAGAAAAATCTTGGTAATTGGCGTCAGCATGTTATCCGATGTTAGAAAGACACTGCCCAGCGAAGCTGTCATCATGATTCTTATTACTCTGGTGCGTTGTTCTGTTCAAATGTGGCCATTCATTAATGCGTAAAAAAATAGGCGCGCATTTCTTATGAAAAAGTTTGCTGCTACTTTCATCCCCCTCTGAAACAGGCCTCCAAAAAACGAATTGCTCATGGCTGCTAACACGACGGCGCGTCATGTAGAGTATTTACATAGTTAATTCACAAACACCATAGTAGAAATCACCCGAGGGAAAAGTTTCGTTGTTAAGATCGAGAGTCAATCAACTGAAAGTGATGAAATGTTTCATAGTGGCCCTCAGTAGCCTTTATCGACAATATGGCACACCCCTGATCACGTAACGGTAGCAATCGACTGTCCATATGGCGAGGCACGCTATGTTCGCGAAACCCATAAGTTCACTACAACTTCGGATTGAAACCAAAAAGCATTTTTTTACAGCGCCAACTGGAATGGCTAAAGTATTCCTGAGCTACTACAGCGCAGCTTAGATTGCCTAGAAAAGGAAAATTCAAGCACCTTCTGTCTCACCATGTCTCGATCCCGCGTTCTTTAATTATACAAACGGATAACTATTCGCTTCGTCGGTACATAAAAGAGAACCTTGCCCAACTGCAGGCTAAATAAAGTTTGCTCCAATCCAATCGCAAACATTCATAAAGAAAGCACCTCAAGCCTTGCATATACTTTCACTTGATTTCTCACCCTCCACCGGGGGGGGGGGGGGGAGGGATTTAGATATCTTCAATATGACCCATACTACTAGTGATTGACGATTCGACTTCTTTCTGGCTGCAGCCATGCGGTCCAACAGGCATACTTCACTAAAAAAATTGGGCCGAGCAGCCTGTGTCAGTTCGCCAAACAGATTCAGCATGTATATTCCTCAAGCAACAAGCACCAGTAAATTTCTCAAGTGAGTTGAACGTGTAGCACGGAAAAGGGAATATATATTGGTACATTCCTATTTGTATTCTGCAAACAGCTGTAAGCCTTCATTAACTTTACTTCAAATTTCCGCCGCTTAAAGTAAACACGTGAAGAACCGCCTAATGTTGACAAGCAGTTAAAGAAGCAAGTGGTGCTTGCAGAATCTAAACTCCAGTATTAGCTAAGTCCCCGTGTTACTGCCGAGCGTTTCTGTGAAGAAATGCAAAAATTCGATATTATACCATGAACTACTCGTCGTGAGCAAACCTGTTCTAGCGGATTAAAATAAACGTAACTGTTGTAGAAGTCATATATAGCTAGCGTTCGTGACGTACTTGTTGCACCGCGGCAGGTATGGTATCATAACTGGATTCCTATATGCTATGTTTTTGCGATTGTCCATCCGCGCATGAAAAACCCGCAATGGGCTGGTCTGCGCTCCTTCGGCTGGTACTGTAGCGTTGCCTTTGAGAGCTGCATTGTTGTCTAAGAAATTTACTCTTTGAATAAATGTTCGCAAAGGAAGACGTCGCAAAAATATATTTGAGAACCACCTTAAATAACAAGCAGAGAGAACGAAGGCGAACAAACGAAAATACCGCAGGAAGCGCCCGGACAACGCCCGAACTGTAGCAGACGACAGGCGCGAGTCCTTGCCCTGACGTCACGCGAGCGACGCTCGCAGCGCCCCTGTAGTTCGTTCTCGGGGCGAATAGCGCAGAGAACCGTTCATATATATACATACATACTAAGCACGACGCAAGCTAGAGTTACTGTATATGTTACCAAAGCTTTGGTAGCACATACAGTAACTCGCACAATCAGAATCCAGACTGCCACGGCGGGGGCGGTTTTCTCGGGCGATCACTTTCGTGACGCAGTCCACGAGAGCCAATTAGAGCTCCTTTCACGCGTTTGCCATGCCTACGTCAAGTGCAGATTCTCAGGAGTGACATACTATCGCCGAAAGTGATCGCCTGAGAATACCGCCCCAGCTAGGTTAGGCAGTTCGTACTTGAAAGAAAATACCTTTGATACTTCTTACCAAAAAACATTTTATTACGGAGGGGCGAAAAAAAAAGACAGTTACGCTCATTAATGCTATTCGACTAATCACAAAAATTATACTTCCAGTGAACTACAGCAGTAGGAGATAAATTAAAGGGCATTACCTTTCCAACCTCACCAGTCGAGGAATACCTCATATAGCCAGCCATTAAATTCATTTTGCAGTCTTCAGCAAGAACATGCTTCACCAGAGGAAGGCGACCAACATGACATTCACCCGTTCCATGAGCTGGCAGTTACTGTTGCAAGTTCGAGAATCAAGCATTTAATTCCAATTTCAGACTAATACTGCAACGAAATTTTAACACTGTTGTGGAGCTCCGAACCTTACCCTGGAGTAAAGCAGACGACCTTTAAAGGGACACTAAAGGTTACTATGAAGTCAAGTTAAAGTGATAGAGCTATGCTCTAGGACGTCTAAGGCGTCAATATAATCGCGAACAGAGCTTTATTAACCGAGAAATTGAGGTAAATGCATGACACGATTTGAGACCCCCCCCCAGCGACATTCCGGTACTAGCCCGATGACGAAGACATAATTTGACACTGGTACTCAACTACTCGTATTAAAAAGATAATTTCACTAGATTATAAGACGGAAGAAAATGCTACTTGTCTACTTCTATTCGATTCTAAGAAAAAATAACAATTTGACGTTACCCTGGAGTAGTATGGGTGGGCGAAAAGTTTTATTTTCGCTCGACTCTGCAACGCGCGCTTTGGAGTTTCAGTTGTTTCGTTATCGCGTCGAGCTGCGCTGGTTCTGCTGGCTCGCGAAACTTGCATTTGGAACAAGTAGCGGGAATGCCACGTCCACGTGATGTCGTGGGATGCGCGAACGGTCCGCGCAACTTGGCCAAGGGCAGTTGCAGCGACGAATCCAACGTTACTTATCACTGTGCGCCAACAAGTGAACCTCTCCGTTTGAAGTGCCGTACCTCTGCCACAGCGCGTTGGCAAAGAGCCGAAAACTCGCATAGTGTGCTCGCTGCACTTTCATCCAGAGGATTACGAGTTCAACGACGACTTACTGAAGTCGTGTGGAGTGCCTTTTAAAGCAATGCTTTCCCGTAGCGCTGTTCCGTCGGTCTTCCCAACGTTAGTCTTGCCTGCATTCTCCGAAGCGCATGAACTGCAGGTTGAAGACGGGGCGGCGAGTGCGGCATTTGGTTTTCACGAAGGAAAAGCTACAAATGTGCGAATATGTACAGCCATGACATACAGTTGCCGACGTAGTGGTACGCAACGACACCGGCAGCGCGAGCGCTCAGCAGCAGGTCACGTTCATCAGTGCTTAAATCGCTGAAGTCGAGCCCAGCATCGCGAGTCAATGTGTCGTCAGGGTCGTCCATTGCAACTAGCGTCGAAGTTGGCGTCATAAAATAATGAACCAGCTTATCGTAGCGAGCTTTCCCTTCCGCTAGCCACCACGGTTCCGTTTTCGCGCTGCTGTCTGCTCTGTCTTGACCGTTTCTGGCCGCGCGTTTGCATTTTGCACAGAGAAGCCGTAGCGCCGTCTGCGGACGCAGTTTTACTCACCGACGGCGCAACGTCACTATGAGACCATGACGTCCTCACTCCTCAATAGGATGGCGGGCGATTTAAACTGCGCTAGAGGTACGCGGACGCTTCAGAACCCATTTTCTCTTAATATAAGTCTTCGCATAAAACAAGCGTTTCGAGGTTTCTGGGATGGTATTGCAACAGTCCACGTTGACTTAATATATATTAATCTTTAGTGTCCCTTTAAATGCAAACCACACAATACATTTGCAAACATGTATCTCTGGCATGACATTGCCAATTGTATTTATTTTTTTTTTTATTTTTATTTAGAAAACACCTTACAGGCCCTGTCGGGCATTGAGTAAGGGGGGCAATGTAACAAAGAACTGTTAAGTACAATGGAAACAACTCAAAAATAAACCTAAGACAACTGTACAGTGGCTGAACTAAAAACAAAACAAAGCACAGCATGATCAAGCATAGCAGATATATAAAAGGAAGGAGATTATGTAAAAAGCACGCACAGGCGTTCACGAAATATTTTACGATCAGTTATCGTGACGATATCATCGGGAAGACCATTCCAGTGGGATATGGCACGAGGTACAGCAGATAAATTGAAAGCAGTGGTTTTACCGAAAATGCGCTTGAAGCTAAAATGATTATGTAATCTTGAGGACGTACGGACGGGGGTTTCGAGGGGTAATATGCATGGCTTATCGGAATGAACATATTTGTGAAATAGAGCAAAGCAATCTTGCGGCGGATGTCTAGGGGCTGTAAAGAAATATTGAGCTTGATCTGCGTTATACTTGACTTTCGATCAAAATTCCGAGTTATATATCGGGCAGCTCTGTTCTGGATGCGTTCCAGCTTGGTTATTAAATATTCTTGGTGTGGTGACCATACAGCTGATGCAAATTCTAATTGCGGGCGTACAAATGTCAGATATGCTAATTTACGCACGTCAGCAGATGAATTTTGCAAGTTACGCCTCAGAGAGCCAAGGGTTTTAGATACAGTTGCGCAAATTGTAGTGATATGCGGAGACCAAGAAAGGTTACTAGTGAGGTTTACACCAAGGTATTTGTAAGTAGTGGTACGTGACAGGTTCGTGTTATTTATGGTGTATGTGAATATGGAGCTAGTGCGCTTGCGTGAGAACGATATATTATAACATTTGGAAGGGTTAAGAGACATTTTCCATATATTACACCAGTCGGTAATAATGTGAAGGTCATGCTGCAAGGCGGTATGATCGTTAATAGAATTAATTGGTCGGTAAACAACGCAATCGTCGGCGAACAGTCGTATGCAGGAGGAAATGTTTGAAGGTAGGTCGTTAATAAATATTAGGAAAAGCAGAGGCCCCAACACACTCCCCTGTGGTACACCAGACATGACCTCAGTGACAGGAGAAGGACAATTGTTAACAACGGTAAATTGGCGACGAAGCGATAAAAAGTTTCTAAGCCAAGAAAGGGTTAGTGAGTCGATACCTAGATGAGATATTTTAGAAATGAGCCGGCAATGGGGCAACGCGATCAAATGCTTTTGAAAAGTCCAGGAAAATGGCGTCTATTTGTTGACTGTTGTTCATACTGCTGTGTAGATCGGTGGTAAACTCTAGTAACTGTGTTTCACAAGATAGACCTTTCCTGAAGCCATGCTGTTTCTGAAAGAAAAAGTTATTTTTTTCTAGGTGCGTGTAAATGTGCGAGGTGATTGTGTTCAAATAGTTTGCATGACACAGATGATAGCGATATTGGGCTATAGTTTTCAGGCCTATGTCTATCTCCAGTTTTAAAAATGGGGACAACCTTCGCAATTTTCCAGTCAACGGGGAAGACACCAAACGACAAGGACTGCTTGAAGATATGATACAGGATGACACTTGAAGTAGATACTGTGTTTTTTAATAGCTTAGTGTTAATATTGTCAATACCACAGGCAGATGTGGTTTTAAGTCCGTTAATGAGGCTAACAATGCCTTCAGTTGAGATATTTATGGGTGCCATAAATGGGTAATCGTAATCCGGAACCACTGGAATATCGGAATGGTCTTCCCTTGTAAAAACAGAAGAAAAATATGCATTAAATAGTGATGAACATTCCCCGTCTGAAAGAGGTTGTTGTTTGTCGTCTAGCAGAGAAATATCAGAAGTGTGACCGGGTGTTAATGTTTGCAAAAATTTTCGCGGATTAGTCTTCAGGAGAGAAGGTAAGTCGTGAGCGAAGTACTTGTCTTTAGAAGTGCGTAAGGCTAAAGTGTACTCACTAAGGAAATTTTTGTACTTGCTCCATGAGGACTCGCTTGCCCGATTTATAGCATTGCGGTGCAGACGTTTTTTTTTTATTACGTAGTGTTCGAAGTTTTTTATTGAACCATGGTTTAGATTTGTCGTTCGCTGCCGAAACGTACGGAATATATTTGTCTGCAAGAGCGAGTAATTTGTATTTGTAAAGTATCCAGTTCTCGTTAACGGAACGTTGGGAAAAAGACGGCAAGAATGAGTCACTGAGAAATAACTGAAGTTCAGTGTTGATGGAAACGTAGTTAGCTTTGTTGTAATCCCGAATTTTTTTTATGTTGAAACCCAGTGAATAACATGGGAATTCGGAGCGTCAGCTGAAGCAGCGTATGGTCACTGAAACCGTCAGAAATTAACACAGGACACACGGTTTCAGGTGCGGTAGTTAGTGCCAAATCTAAGAGGTTATTGTCACGGGTGGGTTGATTGATTACCTGAGAAAGATTTAAGTCCAAGATTAATTCAATGAAATCGGTTGCGTGCTTGCACGACGATGACAAGCATGGCCAATTGATTTGGGGAAAATTGAAATCGCCAAGCAGATAAACATAACTAGTTGAACATTTCTGCATGGCAGTAACAATGCTTTCGCGTAGTTTATCAACAAATGGAAGGGACAATTCAGGGGGGCGGTAACAGACACCAACTAATATGTTTCCACAAATGGTTTGACAGGCAGCCCAGATAATCTCAAGTGATGATGAGGTGTCAACTTCATAAGAAGAAATCCTTTTATTTATTGCAAGTGACACCACCGCCCTTTTTATCATTGCGGTCATGCCGATAAATGCTGAATGTCACTTTCTATAAAAATTTCACTATCTGAAACATCGTGGTGTAGCCATGTTTCTGTTAGAGCTAGAATGTCTGGTTTGCTATGCAAAATATATCGCGCTTATTTAGTATGCTACGTATGTTAGTGTACGATATTGTGAGCAAACGAGATGAGTCAGTAGAAGAGGGAAGTTTAGGGACCTGTGCGCCCGTAGATTTCTTTAGCTATCTGCTACATAATACGACGGTGTCTCTTATCAACATCGTACATGTATTCCTTGTTGTTAATGCGCATCTTGTCAAGTGAAAGTTTGCACGGTTTGTCCTGTGCTCTTGCATATTCTAGCAGCTTTTTTCTTGCTAAGCGAGTGCTTGGCGCGAAATCCTCGCGGACAGATAAGCGGGAGCCTTTTAGCTTCCTTGCAGAAGCCAAAATGTTCTGTTTGTCTTTAAATGTGACAAGCTTAGCGATTATTGGCCTGCATTTGTCATGAGCGAATCGACCGATTCTGTGCACTCGTTCAAACTGGTCGCTTGATAAAGTAAGCTCCAGCCTTTCAGCGCAGAGTTTGACGACTTTTTGCTCTAAAGTCATCCAATCTTCACCGGACTCATCGCTGATGCCAAAAAAAAAAAAAGTAAATTTGATCTACGTAATCTGTTTTCGGCGTCCTCGCACCTTGCAGCATACAATAGCACATATTTCACTCCGCATGATGACCACACTGTAAATGCTAGCTGAAACGTGGTTTATCTGTTTTATAGGGTAAACCAGAAATTCTACGGTACCAATTTTGGCTATACAACTGTCGTGGCCATTGCACTTTATGAAATGCATGCTACATGCTTCACAACACCACGTCAAATAGAGCATACCAATGTATGTTTTGTTGCTCAAATTGCACGTCTTTGGGAAGACATGCTAAAAGGATGTATGCAGAATTCATTTAGTGCAAACCACTTATTTAGATAACAAAAATGAAGTGTCACACTACATATAATTTCATTTTCTCTATCTCGAAGAGAAATGACTGATATTGATGCAACACAAAATAGCCAATGAAGACAACACTTGATATGGTTGAACCATCTTTAGTGAATTTTTGGAAAGAATGCCAATGACAAAAGGTTCAAGGGTAATGGTGCCCCACTCAATACTTAGCATGACCACCGGAATGCTTCTTCTCTTCATCATCTGAGTCGTTCTCAGATTTCTGGAAGCAAGAAAGATGACCAACACTGTACTGCTGACCTAGAACTCTGACAACTTTTATTGAGCCACAAAAATACACCCACAAACGCAGAGCACAACCCACTAATGCAAAGTATGATTGTCAGCTCTTACTTTTCATGTGAATTCAAGCTGTCGCAACGTGCATGTTGTACTGTGAATCCCAATGCATCACTAATCCCCAATGCACAAACATTTTGGGACAGGCATTGCAAATGTACATTGGTTAGATGCATGAACAAGATGTACACAATACTTGTATACAAAAAGCAAAATACTCTAGCACTCCACATCACAGTGAAAATAAAAATAAAATGTCTATTATCTACTACAGATTTACACAGAATGTTAGCTTTACACTTTCAGCAATTAAAACCATAGCCCTGAATGAAAAATTAAACATCTGAAACATACATAAAATGCCAGTTAAACATTCATCTTCAACACAAAACAGGAGTTATGCCGAATTATCAAGGTCCTGGTCACAAGAATATGCAGCACAATAGCTCACGTTGCCATCCTCCATCAGAGCTGTGTGCACGTGCTGCAGGTTTCTTTCTTTTTTTTTTTAAGGGCAAATATTCTAGTGGAGTGGACTTTGACAAGTGCTTGGCAAACTTGGACTGACTGGCTACAGGAAACTGAACGGGGGGTGTAGGTTTGTCAACCAAGGGACCACCATATCTCCGCAAGCGGCGAGACATCAGTTCCGCTTTTCACGCCTGCTACTCTCCTGGAACGGACAAAGGGGGCCATCGTTAAGGAAAAGGGAATGTGGAAGCAGCAGTGCAAGTGCTCTTTCAATACCATGAGCCAACAATGGGAAGGGGTGAGCAGGGCATGGAAGTGTAGCAAATCAAGCAGGAAACAAGGTGCACATGAAATTGGAAAGCACAGCTACGACAGAATGCTGAGCAGTCTTTTTTCTTGCGAGCTGCACTGCCTCACCTTAGTTCCATTCCTCTGAGACTGCACAAGGTACAACAAACAAAAACCAACTCACAACATCGAATTGGCAACCTCAATAAAGATAACTGCCTGGCTAAATATGCGGCAGAAAACTACTGATGAAATAGACTCGCTGTAATTGATTAAATTCATGTGATCTTACCTTCTGAGTCAAAATGATGAGCAGGCGTCTAAAGATGCTAATGAAGTCCAGGAACAAGTCAACAGAGTGTCTGCAACAGAGAAGGTGACTTTAGTTGCTACATAGTACACACTAGCACTAGCAAATGTTTAGAAGATCAAGCTGAGACCTACTGAACACTTAATAAATAATAGTTTTCTTGTTAACTCAGTGACTGATGCATCGCACTTGGCAACAAAAGTTGGTGGAAGGATGCTTTTAGATCATCTCTATGAGCACACTCGAAAAATGGACACACCGGCCAGTTTCTAAGCAAGAGTGGTGGGCCACCAGGGAACACTTCAATGCAATTTGGTCGACTTGCATAGTCCAGAATCTTCTCAACAGTACACCCAGCACATTTTCATCAATTGAATGAACAAGCCTCTGAGAAACTACTGTGTGCCACATTATGATTATGTTATCATTCTCTTTGGCATCTTGAGCCAAATGAGAACAAGGTAACAGCGGGAGCCGACGTTTCGACAAGTGGACTGTTTTTTTGACCTTGAAAAAGACCAGTCCACTTGTCGAAACGTTGGCTCCCACTTTTACCTTGTTCTCGTTTGGCTCATCATCTTGAATTTCAATCTCGCGCCTTCCCTGTGTCTATTTGGCATCTTGCATTTTTAGTGAACTACCATTCGGTTAACTGATCTTTCTGTGCACTTTCTTCAGCAATAAGAACTCTTGTAAGAAAAAAAAAAGTGCTCAACTGACTGCAACCAACTGGCAATCATTCTAGCTTCTGCGATCTGCAAGATAATGAAGGGCAAATACATTTAAAAAAAGAAATAGAAGGTACACTTACAATTAACACATTGTAAAAATAATTGATAAGGACTAAAAGTGCTCATTAGCCCCAAGGCAGGTATCACAGTACACGTTTCCTGTTTTTGATTACCAGCCTAGCTTGCCAGCCTTCTTTTGCCAATCAGAATGCCAACCTCCTTTTGCCAAAGTGCAGCTCTGTCTGTACAATAGAGTCAACACTGGTTGGTCCACTCATCCACTTCTACGTGCAGCAATATGGGTGCTCCTAGAACATTCACTCAGGCAATGTTGCTTGCATTAAAGGGACCCTGAAACGATTGACGATTCTGTACAAACATACTGAGTTGTAGTGATAACACCAGTTAGAGTAGGTCCTTCTGATCGTTAATTGATGCATCTAAGTGCTCCCGCTTAAAGCGTGTAATTTATTATAAGGTTTTAAAAATGTACATCGCTGCCGATAGCAGCACACTGCTCAGCTGAATTTTCAGCCGCCCCTACCGCTTTGACGTAAACTGCCCTAATGATGTCAGTAGGACGAGCTATCCGATTGGCTGCCCAGGGCGCGTCATTGATAATGTTTCCAACTTTATGGTGAACAAATGATGTTCGTAATAGTTGGAATGTTAGTTCATTTGTTTTTATAAAGAGAAAGTACCAAAGAGAATGCACAAGAACAATTTCTCAGTACACTTAAGCACTTCCGGCACACAGCAAGTGTCGTCTGCTCGTGTTACAACGTGCTCAGTCTTGATAAGAGCGGTCAGTGTCTGTCTTTTTGTGAGCACCATGGATCACCTTTGTTGCATTGTGGGCAGCAAACGTAGCGATTGGCAATATGTCAAGCTGCGACGCCGGGTCCCTGTGCAAGGCAGCAGACGAGCGGACTCACTGCAGTGCATCAGACTGCCACTATCCGATCGGCGCCAGGATTTGTGCGTTCGCGGCCACCACTTTACACAGGAGGATTACTACCACAATAGCGTTTTGCGAGTCCGGTATTCGGGTAAAGGCAAGTGAGAGGACAGGGCCTGGCCACTTGACTGTGCCGTTTCACAAGAAGCGCAAACGTGAATGATTTGAGTGAGCGCAGTGCAGCCACCTGGTGGCACAGAGTTCAACCAAATACAGTAGCAGTAATGAAGTGTATTCTTTGATGCTGGTGTAAATTTTTTGCAGGAGCATAATCGTTAACATGCTGTTTTTGTAAATGTTGTTAGCTCTTTGTTTGGCTGGTTAAGCTCTGTGCGAACAGGTGGCTGAATCGCGCAGACCAATCAGGCTGCTCACGTACGTTTACAATAAAGTTGCTTTATCAGCTTGAGTTTATGCCTCCACCCATCCATCGAAAGGCCCACCTCGCCTGTGGTTACTGAAATACCAGACACGTTCGTTTCTGCGACAGAATGCTCGCAAAGCAGGCTGCTTCGATAGCTCTCGCTTGGGGTTGTGGGCCAAGCTGCTAGCAGAGAATTCACACGGGCGAGCTCCAAAACAAGCAGAAGTGGACGATGTGACGTCGCATCGTGACGCAGAACCAGTGAAGGCAGAGCTTAGCGCTGATCACTCGGCAAACCAGTTGAGGAGAAAATGCATGGCTATGGAGGAGGGTAACTTGTAATTGTCCGTAGCTCTAATACGAGACGCTTCACACAAATTGTGGTGCAAATGATTAACTTTAGCTGTACCCTATGCGTCTACAATATTTGTCCGAACCGTTTCAGGGGCCCTTTAATCATCACATCACTCAATGTTGCCAATTTCAGCGCCTATAGCAAAGCAAGCTTCTTGTGGAGTAACCATCATAAACATTACTAAAGTTTTGGATTTGGCCCTGGAAATATTTATAATGAAGTCAGGTCTCTGAAAGTTCAACCTGAAGTTCTTTGTGAAGTTTATTATTGAGCACACTACAGATGAAGGTGCACCACGTGTTTTTCTTTTAAGCACCAAATTTTTGTACAAATTTATGTTAAATGTAAAATAAAGCCTCCCAAAAAGACAGTATTCTCTAAACTTGTACATCTCCATAAAGCTAATCTGTAGAATTATCAAATGCAAATAACTGCAGCAAGTAAACCTTCTGTGGCAGGACAAGGACTTGTAAACAGATGGCTTTTTGCCTTTGTTTTCCTCCTCCAATTTGCACAGCTTTGCACTCCTTGGATAAACATGCCCAATGCACTCGAACAAGAAGAATTCATACTAGCCATGAGGATCTGCAGCCTCAGCAGACAAAAAGTTTGCTGTTCCTTTCAATTAAACGTGGTCACCCATAAAATTTTATCAACAAAAATCAATAGAAAATGGCGCCATGGATGAGTGTCACTGATGCAATTATGGACAAAAGCCATAAAGTGATTCTACTGGCCCATCCCATTTTAGAGCAGCTTTTGGAGCAGCCAAAAAAGCATTCCGGAGCAGGTTTATGAAAGCGATTGCAGACTGTATTAGAGAGGGCTTTTACAGTGGTAAATGCACGTGAAAGGAGTAAGCAGTGACTGGTTCATAAATTCAAACACTAAAAATGACCTATCTCAGTCCTTATTGTGCACTGCGACAAAGCAGTGGTAAAGCATGGAAGCACTTGGACGTGTTGTGTGCAGAATGCAGAAACGTTTTGAAGACCTTAAGTGTGATATTGGTCCTATAAATGTAACCTTTAAAATGGAGCACTCATTTGAAAAAAAAGTTGGGAAAAGTACTGCCAGTGGTATGAAATATTTACTTATTTTTCCCTGTGCTGCGATTCATTGACAACCATCTATTTGAAATACTGTGATCGTCGACACTGCCGGCCGGAGGGGTTTGCTTTCGCTCGTCACACAGCTCGATGGGCGTCATGCACATGTAATGGTGTCAGATTAGGCTGTGATCAGCAAATTCAGTTAGGAGATTTCAGCCTACATGAGTGCTTTCGCCATTCCGTCCAGAGAGCGCAAAAACAAACTTTGTGAAAGTGCCGCGGTAGTTGCCGGCATGTTATCTGAGGACCCAATCTTAGGTTCCGGCCACCAGTCAAGCCTGTGATCTCGCACGCAATCAACAAAGCAGTTTACTGGTCTGAACAACATATTGCAGGCCATCTCTCTGCAATGACCTGCTCACCACCACATCAGCTAACAGCGACTTTTTGTCACGGCTGTATATGATACAGCAAGGTTTAAACAGCAATGCTTCATAAGTATGCAACAGCGAAAATTGCTGCTTGGTGCCGAGGTGACCAAAATCGTGGTAGTGGCCGTGCGCCATTTTTTTTGCAGCGAAATTGCCATTGCGAGAAAAGTGGGGGATAGGTGACATATCGAACAGCGGAAAAGTTGTTCACGGCCGCCATGCCTGTGCCAATGTGCACGTTATGCTCGAAAAATTGCGAGAGACACCATACAGGAGCACGAGGTCTGGCTCAGGTCCAGTGCGTTTGCTCGCTGCCGCAAGAAAATTGAAGTTGTCCCATTGTCTAAACTGCCCGCATGCGGTGGGGTGGAAAATACTGAATATAGACAGCAACCCGCGGAAGAAGCATCAGTATGATCCCTTGACTCTGCCCATTGTGGAGCTAACGCAGCTGCTGGTCCACGCCATGCCACTTCAGTTGGTGCAGTAAAACAGTGTTTGAAGGCATAGCTCCATTCTTTGAAATCACAAGCAACCCTTTCGGCGCAGAGTGGGCGCACATTTCACATATTTTGCAGAAATGTAGCAGGATGTAGCAGAGTTTGCCTCTTAGTGCAGTTCGGCGCAATTGGCAAAGCAGTAACATCACTGGCCACACTGAATTGACCATGACAAGTTCAGTTTTTTTGTGGTTGTATTACTGTTTTAGAGCAATACTGAACATTCCTAACATTCCGTAGCACTTTTTCAAATTTGGCACAATTAGATGAGAGAGCATTTTTTTACGAAAATCTGTCATGTCAATATACCTGTTGCACCTCTTTTGTAAAAGCTAAGGTACCACCACACATGACCCATGTCTGACATACATTTCCATCGTCAAGGTGAAGTATTTTGTCTGTCTTTTAAGGATCCCTCACCAGGTACGCATAGCAAATTTTGATTATATGCTGGAAGTTGTTATGTGTGCTCTAGGAAGAGTTCTGCCGGAAAAATTGTTTGAAATCGGCTCATTAATAGCAGAGAGCAACATTTCAGTGCCGTGAATCCATGATTTCAGGAGGCAAGCATCACCGCAAACATAGACGCTCTCTCCACTTGCCCTGTCTAGCCTCCGCAAGTGAAATTCCTTCCCTGCATTCTCCCATACAGGACCTCCAGGATCGCGTGATGCATACGTCATGCGCACTTCTGCCGACGGCGTCGCGTTGTTTCATTTTGCGCAGCACACAATTTTGCACGCCGTACACAAGGACACCAGACTAGCAGTACAAGTATGTGCTACACGAATACTGAGGCAGACACAAGTGGATCGCAGAGCATGATCCCATGCTGGAACATGGTAGAAAATGACAATTTCGGTGACTGCGTGCGTGACTGCGCGACGCGGGAACAAGCAGACGAAACGGAAGTACTGTACTGCTGCGGTGCGAAGTGAAGGGAAAACATGCAGACATTCGGTTTGTGTGTTTTATTATGTCTTTAAGCTTTAATTAGTCCATTCTAGCAACACATTACACAAATAACACGTGCTGCCTTGAATAATTATCGAAGTCACGTGTCACCACGAGCAACGTCACAGCGCGAGCACGGGTACGTAGGCGCACTAGCATGTGTACGTCATCCTCCGGCTTGGAGCGCGGCGGCCGCGAGGAGAAGGGAAAACAGCATTCGGTTTGAAATTTCAGAACTTTCCACGGCATATAGCGATGCTATACTTTGCAGACACCATCGTTATTGCACATTGTATGCTCTGCGCTTGTCAGCTCAAAATGGCCAGACCTGGTGAGGGGCCCTTTAAGAGGGGCAAAATATAGGCCTTTGTTTTTGAGTAAAACAAACAAGGTGCAATTCAAGTAAAGAGAAGCAGCTCTTAGTGCACAATGACGCCAATGCTACCTGTAAGACCTACCGACCACTCAACTGTAATGTACTCCGGCAGAACATTCTGATTCACTAACTTTTATCAGGAGTTGTAAACTGTCACCAAATTCTCATCAAGTTATAGAAAGCAGTTGGGGAGAGAAAAAATATGAAGTGCACTTGCATGAGCCTATGTCGAACCCATTTTGATTCTTAGTTGCTCTTGTGACTATTCAAAAACATGTGAATGCAGAAGTACATGCTGAATGAAATTTCCAAGTTCTAGCTTCATCTTTTGTTTCTTTTAGCTTGTCTGTGGCATCAACAAGAGCTTTTGTTTCTTCTCATTTGAAGACATCAGGACCAAAAGAGTTAAGAAAGTTGAATGTCGCCTATCACCACAAAGTTATTTTAGAACTTAAGCTTTCCAGAGATGGTCAGCATTTTGTGCTTGTTTCTGACATAGCATTAACTTAGTGAGTGAGCATAAGTATTTTTTGAGGGTGAGAACCTCGGCAGTCATTGCGCCAGTTGTGGCACCATGCTCGTGGGCCCACCCAGCAGCTGCCCATAGCTTTTTACAACGTCTGTGCCTAGCTAGCGGAGCAGAGAAAGCTTGTGTGTAGGCAGACAACGCCAAACAATGTTTGCAGTACACAAACAGTGACACACAGATACCCATCAGGGGAATATGAAACATTGGGCTATAGTTAAAGTGCTAGTAAGTATTACTGCACTGAACTGCAACATTTAATGGAAATATATTAAACCTTCCATGCTGATGGCCTGATTTCAAGTAATACAGCTTTCTTCCACTAGACCACACACACATCCAGACATTTCTTGTGGTTAATTCAGTGTCCGAAACACTGCCAAACATACTAAACATACAAACTTCAGTTCTTTTGAGCAATAAAAGTGCTAAATTGCAGTTGCTGACATGCTCGATTACACAGACATGCTTGATTATTTTGACAGTTTCCTGGACACTGCCCCTAGACATTTAATATACAAGGACTGCTCGGACTTCGACAGCCCGACTGCGAGCCAATTGACGAGCTGAATCAAGCAGAAATGGCAACATTTTGGTTTTATATGTTGCCCTCATAGTCATCGAACACGTTGCTGGCCTGGCCATGACATTGCCATAGAGCCAATGGAGCCGAAGTTTGCAGGCAATGCTACCGGCACAAGGTTGCACAGATAAAATGTTAGCTTAATAATAAAGAATAAATTTTTTTGCTATTATTCACTTTATTTTTATTGTTCAGCACTTAAAAGTTGCTGGTCAATTTACCTTTGAAGGTTGGCATAGCCACATAGGCCGAGTGAAATCAATGCAACATCACAATAACTTGCTGCACATTAATTTTGTTATCATGGCACAATGTTTACATAAAATAAAAGGCAATTTGAGTGGCATTTAAAAAAAATACGAGTGTATAATATGCATATGCAAAAAGGTATTTACACACAACACCTCCACACATGTCCGCAGAACACAAGCTGTCCATTGCTTACTGAAGAAATACATTTGATCGCATAAGGTTGCCACTGGCACAATCAAGGTATGGTTCAAGTCTCTTTCATAGCTTCATGGCACAACTTTCACAATATTCAACAGACTGCAGATTGACTACACATATACTGCCGGGAGCGTAGCCTGGTAACTTTCACATCCTCAGTACTGTGTCTCCAGGTTCACCCTATTTACTCAGTTTTACCATTACTCATTCGAGGCATGTGTCAAGACTAGAACTCTAGCCAAATTTGCTTCGAACAGTTTAAAAATGAAAAGGACCCTGAAACAATTTTCACTATTTTGTACAAACGTACCCGCGTCACATACCAGGTCCTTCTGATCATTGACGCATTTAAATGCTCCACGTAATGCGTGTAATTTATTATAAGGATTTAAAAATGTACATTGCTACTGATCGCAGCACACCAATACCCCGAGTTTTCAGCTGCCCCTGAACAAGTCATGCGAGGTTGCCATATTACTTCAGCAGGACAAGCTATCCGACTGGCGGCCCAGGACGTGTCATCAATAATTTTTCCAACTTTATGGTGAACAAATTTGCTAATAGTTGGAATGTTAATTTGTTTCTATGAAAAATAAAGTAACAAAATTATGCAGATCCCACGCACTGTGGGAATCAATGTAAGCAAAGCTTTCTATGCTGGATGCTTTGACTGACAATAATTAGCGGGGATGTTGACGGCTAAAGCTTAATTTATTCACCATACCTGCCAACCTGGCGAGATCAAAAATCGAGACTTTTTCATCGCGCCAACGGAGGGGGGGAGGTTCGTTCAAACTTTCAGGCAGTGTTCAATGAGTCCTTTTGCAGGGACCTTGCAGTAGCAGACTTTGCTCACTTCAAAAATTTGTCGCAGTAGCTTTGCTCAAAACATGGTCCAGATTGACGGCCCTTCACTAGCAGCAGCTGTTGGAGGGTTGTGTTGCGCATCGATGAGCGGAATTCAGTCCTAGTTTTTCACGTCGTGCTAAACATATTCTCACTCTGTGTAGCTATGCAGTATCACGAGTAAATCCAGCATCACCTTAGCAACTTGGTGAAACATGTTTTCAATCAGAGTTTTTCATTTTTCCAACTATAGACCACTGCACATCCCACCTTTCTTGATTCAGAATGTCCACTGGAAGACTGTACGCCTGCAGTGTGGCAAACTCAGCTTGGGGAGCATTAAAGCGTTTTCAGCAGATTCATTGGAATCTCGGGGCAGCAGCTGAGGGAAACTCTGAATAAAGAAACGAAGACCCGAGAGTGACGCCTGTGAAATAAATTTCAGGTTGGCCACCTCCGCATTATTCAGAATTGCGTCCACACCCATAACGCTTTGCCTCGTAGCATTTCGGAAACATTTTCCATAGAAGAGGCCCAACGTGGTTGCCGACACTAAAGGGTAGGTTGTGTGCGACGAGGAATCCTGTAAACAGGCACTCCACACGTATGACACTGTCGTCGCAGTTGTTCTGGAGAAAGTTCACTATGCTGTCTTGCTGCTCAGCGGTGTGAACATAGCTTTGATACTTCGCCGTGGAAACGTGCAGTTTCAAGTCTCCTTTGCCACCATGAGACACGCTGACATTGAATTCATACGTTGTACGAAATGCAAAATGTTCTTTTCTTAAGTCAAAAAGCACGGAAAACTTCTGCAAATACCTCTCCTTGGGCTTTGATAGCGCCATGGCATCAAGCACACGAGGATTCTAACTTTACATGGTGCACCGCACACACACGGCCTAGCCAAAACTAATCATACACACAAGCAGCAACAATGCACCACGGAGGAAGGCATTATTGAAATGCAAGAGCTACATTGGCTCTGGCTTTTTAGTCGTTACTAGGCGCTGTAGTCGGCTGCCTAGTCGAAGATACCGATGCTGCTAGTGCAGCCGACGAGCACATCATAATTGGATTTGTCTGCTCTTTCTGCGCATGCACAAGGAGCAGTGGTCGCGAGAGAGAAATGTAGGGACTTTCTGTCCTTGAGATTCCTCTTTGCCTAGGTACTGCGGGGAAGAATGTCGTTAGCTCCATTCGTCCCTAGCTGAGCTGGCAGCGCAATTGACAGAATGGGTGGCCGGCAAGGCGAAGAAGCAGTGTCGAAGGCGAGTTTGTTGCTATTTTGTTGTGACGGTAGCATATTAAATTTTTGTAGTCGCAGGGGGATACGTTTGGAAGTGATGTGTTTTCTCAGATGACTTTAGTAGCAAAGCATTACATCGTGCCGATGCATTGTTCATTAGTGTCATTGAGCATACCCCACACTTCAGAGGAATCGCGAGAACGGAAACGGTTTATGAACTTGAAAAAGGGGGTACCAGTACAGTTGAAAGTCCAGCGTCCTTCCGTATCTAGTAACACCTTTTCCTTGTGCGCGCGTCCTTTGTGTTTCGCTGGTACCCCCTTTTTTCAAGTTCATCATGCACCAACTGGCCCAAGAGCTTGCGCTAATGCAACAGTTTATGAATTCAACTGCCGTGCCGATGCATTAGTTCTTATTGTAACTCAGCATACAACACGCTTGGAGATTCGTGGGAATGGACCATTTTGTACTCTGTATGTGAAAGTACTAAAACTTGTGTCGTCATGCATTCTGAGCCGTAAATCGTTGCGAGAGCTGTACAGCCACACTACACCCTGCGGATGAATACGGAACAATGTATGCTAATGAAAAATGGCCGTCATGCAATTTCATAGCAGTAGGCACTTGTGAATAACACTGATATTGGCTACGTGGTTTGTGCAATCAGCCAGCTCTTCCCGATTCAGAGAAGACTTAAGACCAGAGGAAAATTTCTAAAACTACAAGACGGCAACCTGATTTGACCAATCATAGTTTGGATGTTTCCAGTAGAAGCACCAGCACCAATGGAAACTAAGTTGCAGTGAAAGTTGGACTTCAGAAAGTGAATGCGTCAACATTACACCAACGATAAACGCAATTCCACTACATGGATGACTTGCCTTGTATTAAAACATTGTTTTCACCTCTTGCTCTCCTGTTCTCCACATTGCGGATTAAGGCGAAGTCTCACTGTTTAGTGCAATGCGTTTGTCACTGGCTGACCACAAATGAATCTCTATCAATGTCGTATGATTAGCATTATAAAGTTCTCTTCGGCTCCTACTTTGCGACTGATGAGCCGCCTGTGCTTACATAGGTGCGGATCCACCTCCAGAGGGTCATCACCGAATTGCATTTTTTTTTTACAGGAGCGTGGACGGCTGCATAAATAATGTTTTTTGACTAACTGCACATAGGTTACCAGGCTTTTTATCAATCTTAAATCATGCACACAGGCGTACGTTATCCTCTTCATTTAGTAAAGAGGGGTAAACATAGACAAAATGATGCAGCTGAAATAGCTTGAACGTGTATGCATTTTCTATCCGCAGTGACGGACAAGATGGCTCGGGCGTTGCATAATGCCCTTTTGCTTAAAGTCAGCTTCGCTGCAATGCACCAGTGTCGCGCAATCAAGCATGTGCAGTGTATCGTGGCGAAGTATACCAAGAGTGGAAAGCGGCCACTGCCAGAGGATATAGTGCGATATACGTGCCCACCTGCCATCACGTCTCCTGTCGCGGTACAAGCACGGAGACACCAAACAAGTGTACTGGCAGGCCTTCAGAGCTATTTCGCACGCGGTTGTAGCGATCTGAGCCCTTGTTTCGCCCACATAGAGCGCCCCGTATATGAGCTAGACATTGTAACAGCCGGGATTAATAATACGCGCTCCTTCATTAATTACTCTTGCACACAAGCACCTCAGAATCGCTACGAATCTGTACCACGTAGCCAATATCAGTGTTACTGTACAGCTTTCACAAGGGTCTACTGCTATGAAATTGCATGACGACCATTTTTCTTTAGCATACACTTGTTCCGTATTCATCCGCAGGGCGTAGTGTTTTGCCAGTGTGGCTGTACAGCTCTCAACGATTTAAGACTCAGATTGCATGGCGACGCAAGTTTTAGTACTTTCACATACAGAGTACAAAATGTTCCATTCCCATATATCTCCAAGTGTGTGTTGTATGCTCAGTTACATTAACAACTAATGCATCGGCATAGAAGTTGAATTCATGAACTGTTTCCGTTCCCGCGAATCCCCTGAAGTGTGTGGTACGCTCCATGACACTAATGAAGAATGCATCGGCACGACATAATGCATTGCCATTAAAGTCAACCGAGAAACGCCTCACGTCCAAACGTATCCTCCTGCGACTATCAGAACTTAATATGCTACGGCCGAGGAAAAAAAAAAAGAAAGAAAGAAAGAAAGAAAAAGAAGCAACAAACTCGCGTTGGCACGACAGTCTAATTCATAAACTGTTTCCATTCCCGCAAATCTCCTGAAGTGTACGGTATGCTGACCTTGCTCAATGACACTAATGAACAATGCATCGGCATGACGTAATGCTTTGCCACTAAAGTCACCCGAGAAGAAGCCTCACTTCCGAACATATTGCCCTGCGGCTACAAAAATTTAATATGCTACCTTTGCAACAAAATAGCTACAAGGTCACCTCGAACACTGCTTCTTCGCCTTGCCGGCTACGCATTCTGTCAATTCTGTGCTGCCAGCTCGGCTAGGGACAAACGGAGCTAACAACTTTCTTCCCCGTAGTACCTAGGCGAAGAGAAATTTTAAGCACCAAAAGTCCCCGCATTTCTCTCTCGCAACCACTGCTCCTCGAGCATGCGCAGAAAGAGCGCAGAAATCCAATTATGATGTGTGCGTGTGCAGCCGTTGCTGGTGATGCCGACGATTACAATGTGGCTGTAGATTCCGCATTGCTGGTTTCGCAAAAAACATTGCGCGAACAGAGACCACTTTTTAGGAGATATCAGACAGTGATCGTGCAATCGGAAAGTTCAGTAAAAAATTGGGAGTCTCCCGAGCAAATCGGGAGGGTTGGAAGGTATGCTTCACCGTTTAAGCTAACACGAGAGTGGCGAGTTGATGTTAAAAGTTACCTTGTGTGCACCACTGCCGTTTGTCTGTGTAGTACACACAACACACAGAAAGAGGTGTTTGTTTGAGGCGTTGTTGGGCACCATATTTTATAACTTCCCAGAGTGTTGAGCGTTGTCATTTCTTCACATGGCACATCGCATTGTGGCAGGAGTATTAAACTGGTATTGGATTATGGGGCTGCAAGTGCCAAAACTACACTCGGATTATGAGGCCAGCCATAGTGGCGGATTCCGGATTAATTTTGACACCGTGATGTTCTTTACCGTGTCCCAAAATCTAAGTGCACATGCTATTTCTATCTCGTCCCAGTTGAAATACCGCTGCCGCGATTGGGATCAAATCCACGACCTCTAGCAATGCCATAGCCGCAAAGCTAACGCGGAAGCCACAGAAGTGTTGATTTGACGGTTGACCACTTCCGCAGTGTCTCCTGGACTCTGTGGCGTGCTTTAATTTATGCGGCTCTGCTTCTGCATGCCCTGTGCAAGTTGACCGCATGACATATTTTCATGGCGTTCATTTTTCAGAAATAGCAGCAACGTACTGTACCATACCTTGAACTTAAGCTTATCCTGTTTCCCAGCAACCGCCATCGTATAGTAGTGGGGTTTCCTTGCCTTTTCACGTCACTCCCCCCTCTCTTATATGGGAACTGCCTCTTGTCCCTCTCCTCTTCAGTTCTATCTGCGTCCCCTCTGGCCTTGCAAGTTAGTAGAAAGGAAAGTAACACCTTAATAGCTTCTGCAATGCTTCTGAGTGGAGTCATAGATAATTACAGCTGTCAAGTGGCTAATGTGGCAACGGCCAGGGAGCTCCAGAGGGCATTGTGCACATTCGACATGGTGTGGTAAAAACAAGTTTCTCCTGCCTTTCCTCTCTTACTCGCACCTGTCATCTATATACACGCTCTGAACCACCCCAGACATGGTGTGCGCAACAGCAGCAGCCACAGCAGCCCACAGCAGCAGTGGGAAAGTCGACGGAAGAGGCAAAGAAAGCTTCGCTTTAAAAAGAGAATGCACAAGGACAATTTCTCACTACACTCAAGCACTTCCTGCACATAGCAAGTGTCTTCTGCTGGGTGACACGAGCTGTGCGGTCCGTGTTGGTCTGAATCTGTCTTTTCGCAAGCACATGCGTTGTGGGCTGTAAATGCAGTGGTCGGCGACATGTCAAGCTGAGACATTGCATCCCTCTGCAACATGCGAGCGCTGGTTGTCGGTATTCAAACGGCACTAGCATTTGCGTGTTTGTGGCTGTAATTTCACGTCGAAGGATAACTAGCACAATAGAGTTTAGGATGTCTGGTATTTGGGCAAATGCAAGCGCAAGCGGACTGGGCCTGGGCGTTTTACGGGATGAGCGGAGGCGTAAATGAACATTCTGCACGGTGCAGCCACCTGCTGGCACAGAGCACAACCAGACAAACACAGAGCTAATATAGCAGTAACCAAGTGTATCACATTCTGCTGCTGGTGTAAACTTTTGGCAGGAGTATAATCGTGAACATGTTTTCCTAAATGTTTAAAATGTTTTGCACTTGGTTACAGCAATATTAGCGCTTTGTTTGGCTGGTTAAGCTCTGCATCACCAGGTGGCTGGACCATGCAGACCGATCAGGCTGCTCACGTACGTCTATGCTAAAGCTCCATCACAGTGGTAGTAGTATGGAGGGCCTTCAGTTTACGCCTCCGACCATCCATCAAAACGCCCAGATCGCCTGTGGTTACTGGAATACCACACAAGTTCGGTGTTGCGACAGAATGCTCGAAACATGCTGCTTGGTTAGATCTTGCTTGGGATCGACAACCAGGTGGCTGGCGGAGAGGTTGGAGAGGCTTCTCATGTTGGCTCCAGGACAACCAGAAGTAGACGACACAATGTCGCATCATGATGCTGAGCCAGTGAAGGCAGAGCTCAACTCCTATCACTCGGCGAACGAGTTGAGAAAAAGCATGGCTACGGAGGAGAGTAACGTGTAATCGTGCATAGCTCACTTACTATTTGACACTTCACTTGAATTGTGGTGTGAATGTTTCACTGTAGCTGTACCCTATGCATCTACAAAATTTATCTGAACCATTACAGGGACCCGTTAACCGAGCAAAATTTTTCTACATATATTCATGCAAAACCTTATAAATACAGTCTGCAATATAAAGGCCTAGCTTATGTTTCAATTGGTGGCAAAACTCCATGGCTCAGATGTAAAACACACTACATGCCACAAACTTGTCACCGGCACATCCTCAAAACCGGAACTAGTGAAGCCTAGCCAATCGAGTAGTCGCCTACTGCACCCAATCTACAACCCAAGCCAAGCCAAGCTGCTTAATTGTAAAGGCTGCATTTACAATTTGCTGCGAGTTCAGCGCAACCAGTATTTGTTATTTAGATCTTAAATATCGACACCGTCCTGGGCAATTTAAAGGAGTTACAAGTGGCACCAACTCCGCCCTCAGTATCTGTGCCGACAAAGACGGCGAGGGAAAATCAGTACAATGACTTGTGAAGAAAACAGCTACCATTTATCTATCACAGTGCAGTTGACTTCCGTCTGTTACTAGGGGATGAAGATTCCATGCATATACGGACTGTACTTTCATCTATCCATAACCACAGCATGACAGTGGTCAAGATATTACTGTTTACGTCAAAGGCACGCAGCGACGTGTTCACAAACTTTGCCCGTATTCTCAAATGATCACTTACGTGGATACTTTCACTTCCACAATATGATGATTAACACTACACACATCAATGGCCACAGCATTTCTAGCACTGCGATAAGGCAGTGTGCTCGGCAATGTGCCAAGAATGCTGTCACTCACAGATGCCAATGCACCTTGCACTAGTCTCGCAATGCCTTGTGAAATTGAAGTATACACAAAAGTGTCCGTTCAAGAATACGGCACACTTCTGGCAACTTGTGGAATATAGTCACTTATATTCTGGCAACTTCAGTATTGTGGATTCCAGATTAGTCTGACTTGTTGGTGGTTCCCGTTGAGCCTGAATGATCAGTCGGAGACTATATTCGAATAGATTCGGATCATTACCGTATTTACTCGTATGCAATGTGACCGCTATTGTAATGAGAGGGCCTACTTTCTAAGCTCGTGAGTAACACGAGATGAATGGTAGAAGAAATCGTACCGTTACTCAAGAAATCACAATTCCGAAAAAAGTGCTTTTTGTCGTCTAAGGTGGAGGAAGCTTCCCTTGGGCAATCCCTTTCGGAGAGTTTTACTTTAGTGAAATTTCAAGTGGCTCGGTACCAAAGTGTCCCCGACAAGTGCTTCTGTTGCTGTGCCAAGCTCGCTATCAGTGCCAAGAGCACTGTTGGCCGTATACATTGAGGGGATCGGTCCTGGGAAGAGCTGACTCTCGCAAAAGTGATCACCTGAGAATCGCATCATCTTCGAGCTTGTTTAAGATTGAATACTTCTTAAAAGGCCACACAAACATTTCATTTTGGGATGGTACCAGGCCACTACGAGGGCCACAGAGCCCTTCCAACTGGCCTCGCATATAAAGAGGGCCTCCCGTTGGTCCTGCTATTCGTGAATCATTGACTCGTGGACGTCGAGCCGCTGAGTTATGGCAGAGTTACATCGTGGAGTTGGGCATCAAAATTGTTAATCTCTTGAAGCGGGTGTCTTACCCAATATGCTATGTCGCCATAACATCACGAATGAACGGAGCCGAAGTGCGAAAAGCCACAGGATACTGCAGCACCGTAAACATAAAAGTCACAAGCACAGCAAAAATGGCATTGATTCCACAAAAAAAAAAAAAAAATAATCAAGTTTTGACTTCAGTCAACATGTCTGGATTGGATAAAGGCATAAGGGGAGAAGGTTGCTAATGTAACAATAAAAATCGTGGCATTCAAAATTTTTCAAATTGTCAATGCTGCCATTATTCGAATGTAATGTGAGAGCAGAGATCTGGCAACAAAAATAATGAAAAAAAAAAGTCATTACAATAAAGTAAACATGACAATATTCTACTAATTGATAAATTAAGCAAGAACTATCCTTTCTTGAAATTTAGCATGGCTCGTTACCATACAGTAGTACCACTTCATGTGGAAGGTAGACTGGTGTACTTACCTAATGTAGTCACGCTCACCACGCTTCCTCTTTTCGATGATTATCTGGGTGTCATAGAGCACAAAGCCACAGAAGAGGGCCACACCAAGGTAAAGGTTGGTCTGAAAGGAGTTCACAGCCATTAGCATACAATGAGTCTGCACCGAGGGCAATCATATTACGGCACAACAGTTACTACAGAACCGTTTTGCTTTAGTTTGCCTTCCTTACAACAGGCATGGCACAAAGGGGCAATGCATAAAGACAATGCCACAGTGAAAGAATAGAGTGAATCGTGTCAATATTCGAAATGAATCAATGAACAACAGAAAAACGCAGCTGCATACCTGAAACAAGAAGAATGAGCCCATGAACAGGTTCACCAGGGAGAACAGTGACATGATTGACAGGACTGACATCAATGTTCCTGAAACAAGAAACAGCCAAACAAACAAGAAAATGATTTTCACCTTTATTCATTGTACAAAGGTATAGCTTCTGATTTATTGTTTGACTGATTAATGGAGTTTAATGTCCCAGGGCTATGGGAGACACTTCAGCTGATGACTCCAAATTTTGACCACCAAGGTTTTTTTTCATGTGCACTTAAAAATACACGAGCACTCTTGCATTTCAACTTCATCAAAATGTGGCTGCCACAGCCATGAATCAAACCCATGACCTTGCGCTCCACAGCTGAATGGAACGCTACACAATGAGACAAAGTGCTACACAATGAGACAAAGGTGTGTTGGCACTGCCAAGACCTACGAGAATGGATGGTACACAGTGTCTCCTGCCACTCTATCTTGGAGGCCATGGCAAACTTAAGTCGCTGCTTGCACACAGCTGTGAGAAAGAACTGTCTATTCAATGCATATTCGCATACTCAATGCAGGAATTTTGAACTGCCACACCAAAGCGTTAAACCCCATGGAAAGCAATATACTTGATGCATATTTTGGTTTGGAAGGTGAATCTAGCTGATTATATCCACTGGCAGGATAATTTTACTACGTAAAAACAATATTTTAAATACATGGATCTCTATGGCAATTTCATGGGAAACTGCATTTACTTCCATTACATTCATTATTTTGTTAAATCCCGTTTCGTTATTGTGAGGCTTGACTGTACCTATACAAACTGAACCGCAAACGAAGCAAGTCGCTAGCACAAAAACTGGTAGTGGCAGCCTCATTATCAAGAAAAACACGTCATCGTAACGTGCAGTAGGCAGAGCACTGGGGGCCATGACTTGCCCCTTCGTAGCCCCTAGAATGGGACTGAAATGTAATATCTGATTGCCAATAACTCTGCTAGTACACAATACATTCATATAGTTCTTGCTGGAGGATATTCATACGGTGACTCCTTTTAATGCCAAACACATTCCACAACTATGTCAAAGAAGTGTTGTAGAAAAATTGCCGTGAAACATGCGACTCCTAATATGTGCCTTCACAAAGAGACTGTACATGTTGAAGTGTACCAGGCATTTTGCCCACCACCTCCAATCGTTTTTAAATCATGGTATTTCACCTCAATTTTTGAAGTGCTATCTTGAGATTTTATTTTAACTTTTTACTGTCTGACAGTGCTTTGAACTTTCACAAAGAAGTGAAACTACATTGTGCAGAAAAAATTTCTACCAAGACATTGTTCTTGCCCACTACTGTGCAAGTTATTCTCTGTAATGTGAAGATGCTAATTTCTCATGACTACTACAATTAGTAGTATTGCAATATTCATTGTTTACAGTCATAAAAAAAAAGACTAATGCACCAAATCGTAACTCTTATAGAAACAAGGTTAATTGTTTTGCAAGAAATTATGTTGCATTGCAAGCTTTTTAGTTGTGCATACTAGCTTGAAAACTACTTTGAAAATAAATAAAACCTAAGCATTGTGAAAATAATTTTGACGAAGATAGAAAAATAGCATTTTTTACTCGCACTGCGATATCAATTATGCAATGTAGTGGTCAAAATAAAGATGTGACGTATAGAGCACTGTACAGTATCTTTGTTGTCAACTCAATCACAAATGTGGGCAAACCTTTCTTCTTTGCCTTCACTACACAGTACACCGATAAGCATATTGACACGGACTTGTTTATCGGGTGACCAGGTTTCACTGTCTAACAAATGTTATCGCTCAGCTCAGTTCATGGAATGTCATCGACGGTTCCATCTGATGTCTTATCAATGAGCCTTCTGTAATCTGACTGCATGTATGTGCGATGCGAATTGTGCAGTACTTTCTGGAAAACACGCGGGCACCAGCGATTACTCTGGAACCTCTGATGAATCGTGTATAAAAGCCGACGCGCTTGACAAGCTGATCAGATTTCTATGATGACCAACTGTGTTTGCCGTTATCGGTCTTTGAGTGTAGCCCATATTTAAGGGCACAAGTTTGCCCCACAAAACGCTAGTTTCGTCATTCACAGTTTTGCTGCGACTACTATGCGACATCTGGTGGAGGTGCTGGGTACGTTCATGCACCGAACGCTCCCCAAAAAAAACTGATGCGATCCCGAATCCCGAAGACAGCACCAACGTCGCCCCGGACCATTGAGCGAGCCACAGAATACACCTTGCCCCTGGAGCACGGTCTTCTACCCGAGCAGGGCAGAAGGATCGACACCAAGTCAGCAGCAACAATGACAACAGCGTCGCCATCAACGGTAGTGCTTCAGCCACCCAGAGAGCCACTTACCTTCGCGGAGCTTCATCAGAAGACACGGAGACCTGGCTCAAGATATTGAGATCCTCAAGTGCCGCTGAGGACTAGCTCAACAAAACACGCCGTCATCCCGACGAAGTCTGGAAGCAAAGAATGCACCGACCAAAGACCTGACGTCGCAACGTATGAGCCACAATCAACGCAATGCAGCCATGATCCGATGCCAAGACCTAACTGCAATGCAAGACAAAGAAGCACCGACCTCAACGTGCTTCTTGACGGCCATGCAGTCACCACCTTAGTGGACAGAGGAGCCGACTACTCAGTGATCAGTGCATTGTTTGCCACCAAGTTGGCAGTCAAGACTGCCTGGCACGGCCCTCAAATTCGGACAGCTGGAGGACACCTCAAAGCCGGCGGGAATCTGCACGGCAAGAATTACCGTTCATGACCGGAACTACTTTGCGACGTTCGTCGTCCTCCAACAGTGCTCGTGAGACAATTCTCGGCATGGACTTCCTGAACCAACACGGCGCAATCATTGACCTAAGTCCAAGTCCAATTCGATAACGCTGTCAGAAGATACCGCTGGAGAGCTGTTGTAGTCACCACACTTTAAGTGTCCTCGAAGATCAAGTGAGCATCCCGGCTCGCTCCAGCACAGTTATTTTCGTTGGCACCGAAACACCCGCAGACGTAGAAGGTGTCATCAAGGGTGACCAACGTTTTCTGCTCAACCGTGAAATTTGCATAGCAAGAGGGATCGCTCGACTGCACGGAGGGAAAGCGAAAGTGATGCTGACAAACTTCAGCCAGGAGTTCAAGCACATCAACGAGGGCACGATGATCGCGCACATCGAGGAAATTGTAGAAACCAGCAATGCGTTTGTCATCTCGGATTTTGCCGCATCTATCCCAACGCCCATAGTTCCAGAACCAGATTTTGACATAAATCCAGGTCTCCTCATGAGTAAGCAGCAACAGCTTAGAGGTCTTCTCCAGCGATACAAAGACTGCTTTTTGAAGTCATCGAGGATTCGACAAACACCAGTTGCAAAGCACTGCATAATAACTGAAGAGTGCGCTCGACCACACCGCCAGAGCCCTTACAGAGTTTCGACATGAAAACATGAAGCGATAAGGCAACAAGTCGACGAAATGCTGTGGGACGACATCATCCAGTCGTAGAAAAGCCCGTGGGCATCTCCTGTTGTCTTTATGAAGAAAAAGGATGGAACCCTACGTTTCTTCGTTGATTATTGTTGGCTGAACAAGGACGTATACCCCCTCCCACGGATAGACGAAGCATTGGATCGGCTCTGCGACGCTAAGTACTTCTTGTCGATGGATCTCGAGATTGGCTACTGGCAAATAGAAGTCAACGAGAAGGATTGTGAAAAGACCGGCTTCATCATGCCAGAAAGCCTTTACGAGACCAAGGTCATGCCATTCGGACTGTGGTCAGAGCCTACAATGTTCCAGTGTGTGATGGACACGGTGTTAACAGGACTGAAGTGGCAGAACCGTCTTGTTTACTTCGATGACGTCACCGTCTTCACCGGAAATTTCGACGATCGCATTAGACAGCTTGCAACAGTACTACAGGCCCCTAAGTCATTAGGGCTCACTCTCAAGCCAGAAAAGTGCTGCTTCGCTTATGATGAGCTTCTGTTCCTGGGCCACGTCATCAGCCAATCTGGAGTCCGACCTGCAGAAGACAGCTGCCATCACAAAGTTCCAGCCGCCTATCGACAAGAAGGCAGTGGGTAGATTCCTTGGCATGTTTGCCTGTCACAAAGTGCATGTGCCAGTCCCTCTCGACATGGCTGCCATTGCCGCCATAGCCACACTGTTGCTTATGGCGGTGGGGAGGGAAGCTCTACATTGTCCCCGAGCTCACCGGACCGGTTGGTCACGTGGGACGCGAAAGCGTGACAAAAGAAAAGGTTGCCACGGATAAGCCCAATGTTCCAACCTGCTCTCAAAACTTTCCGCCGGGCTCTTATTAATCGAGTGTTCATTTTTGTATGGAGGTTTAAACTGCGCAAAAAGACTAGGACAAGCAAAAGAAACACGTAACACACCACGAGCGCAGTTTTTCGTTTTTTCTTTTCTGCAGGGTATTTCTTAATATTTCGAAAGCTGTAAATTTCCATGTTGTGGGCTTTGCGTCGCGTGTTGTATCAGTTCTTGTTGTGTGTGACCTGCACGCCTTCCGCGAAGCTTTGCACTGTCTGCTTTTAGTTTGCCTATTCTTTTTCATCACGTCACTGGCATGATTTAATGAAACTGAGTGTTTTTACATGGCCTCTCCTCTCATGCCTCTGGTCCATGGTCGATCAGGCATGGACCTCATCGCCAGTCAGCAGCCGAACCTTCCATGTTATCCCCTCAGTTTCAGGTTGGTGGTAAAGTAACCACAAATTTTTAACCCTTTCAGGGTAGATTTTTTTCGCCATATGCGACCGCCCAGTGTCAATCTCTTTTATTGCAGATGCCAATCCTTCTGAGGGCCCTATTTCGAAAAAAATTTACTGTAATTTCTTACGTTGACCGTAAAGTGAGAAAAAAAAAATATTGCATTGGTATATGCACTCTTTATTCATAAAGAACAACAATAAAAAAAGGGGGTCAGTTCTTAAAGTAGTAGGACTCATTTTTTGTTAAATTTTATTTATGAGAATAGTACAAACAATAAGAATTTTTTAGTGTAGCACCCTTCCGCATGTACACACTGCTGCCAACGAGTTTTCCAGTTTTCGTACGCCTCCACAAACACCTGGACCGGAATGCTGTTTAGCTCCCTTGTCACGGCCTGTTGAACTGCCTCTACCGATCCATGATGCTTCCCCTTGAGCGTCGATTTTATTCTCGGGAATAGAAGTCTGGCGGGGCCAAGTCGGGGGTGTAGGGAGGCTGAAGCAGCGTTGCCACCTTGTGCTGGGCAAGATATTCCACTACGCGGAACGCTGTGCGGCTCGGTACATTGTCATGGTGCAGCCGCCGATTGTTGGCGATTGCTGGGCGGACGTGAAAACTGCCACGTAAAACCACATAAAAAACTGCATTAACTGTATGTCCGGGTGGTACAAACTCTTTGTGGATGAGTCTATGTCGATCAAAAAAGCAAGTGAGCATGGACTTTTGCTTGGATTTGCTCATTCGTGCTTTCTTGGGGCTTGGGGAAGAAGGGGTGTGCCATTACGAGCTCTGCCACTTGCCCTCCGGGTCGTAATCAAACACCCACGTCTCGTCACCGGTCACTACATTGTCCAAAAAGTCGGGGTCCTCATTCACACGATGAAGAAGATCCTGGCAGATCGCTTTCCGGTTGGCCTTTTGCTCTGACAACACTCACGGCACGAACTTCGTGCACACTTTCCTCATGGCTAAGTTTTCAATCACGATAACAAAAACTTGGGTTTGAGGAATGCTGAAGTCATCAGCAATCATTCTGATACTTATCCTACGATCACTGTTCGGTACATTTTTCACTCGCGACACATTTTTGTTGGTGTTGCTGGTCAAAGGGCGTCCGAAGCGGTCGTCTTCCACTCTTTCCCTACCTTCTTGGAACAGCTTGTGCCACTGAAAAACACCTAATCTACCCATGGCGGCTTCACCATAGGGCCGACTGCCGATTTTTCCCAGCATTCCCAATATCCCCCTTCACCGATCCTGCGCGCAGACTGCCTCTTATCCGCCCGTTCGCCCAGGAAAGAACCAGTCCTACTACTTTCAGAACAGACCCTGTAGTTCCAAGCCTTAGAATATGCACACACGAGAATATTTCGCAAGCCTCAAATGTTCCTGCTCTTACGCTAATATTGACGTCCATAACCTAATCGAACTGCGTAGGCGAGTGCACCTAAGAAAACTATGTGGTTTTGTGCCCGTCAAAAAAGCAAAGCATGTGACAAACGTCGGCTAATTTTCATCTTATCGCCAATCAGAGGCAATTAGATATTGTGACTGACGTGGACCTACTGACATGGAAAATGTTCTGCCGAGACCTGCGCAGTGGTTGGATTGCGATTCCCGACACCGTCTCATTTGACAGTTTCACAGATGCTGACACTGCTTTACTGACATGCGCAGAACTCGACAACGAGATCATTCGTCAGGTTTCTGCTGCACCGCCGGACGATGACTCCGAGTCGGAAGATGACGCACCATGTGCTATGCTGCTGTCGCATGCGGAGTGTGTACAAGCAGTGACTGTGCTTTCAGCCGCCTATAGTGACCGTACGACCCTCTCCGAGATTCAGGCTCATCTGATTGTGCGTAAACGAAACAGCGTGCAACGGCGCATTCACGATTTCTTCAAGCCTACTGCCGAGCCCGAAGAAGTGCGTGGAAATAAAGGATTTAATTTTTTTCTTCGTAATCTGCTTTTTCGGACACTGTTTATTTGGACATTTTCGCAGTCCCCGTGAGGTCCGAATAAACGGTCGGCGACTGTATTCGCACATAACGGCAGCACATGCCAGGAAAGAAAAAACTAGGAAATTGGCACTTTTTAAACATACAGATGGCGCAGTAAATATACGGCATCAACCATTTTGGACTTGTTCGTGGCGGCGTACATTTACATCATTAACCCTGAAAGAGTTAACAGTGCCTACGGCAGGGACTTTGTCAAGGACTTTTCAGACATCACCGAGCCACTGACACATCTAACTAAATGTGATGTCGAGTTCAAGTGGGAAATGCCGCAGGCTGATGCACTTCAAGAACTCAAACGACGCATGCAGCCGCCACCGCTACTTGCGCACTTCGACGAGAACGCCAGTACAGAAATCCACACAGACACCAGTAGCCTAGGCGCCATCCTAGCTCAGAGGAAAGACGGACTTGAACAGGTGATAGCTTACGCTAGGTGGTCACTATCAAAAGTGGAAGGCAATTCTACGACCGAAAAGGGAATGCCTCGCCATCATTTGTGCTACAGCAAAATTACGCCCTTACCAATATGGCAGGCCGTTCAAAGTCGTCAGTGACCATCATGCATTGTGTTGGCTAGCGAATTTGAAGGACCCTTCAGGATGCCTGGCACAGTAAGGCCTTAGACTGCAAGTATATGACATCACTGCAACCTACCGTATAGTACGGAATGTAGGTCGAGGTTTTTTTCGAAAAATATTACTGAAAGGTCACCCCTCGACTTACATACCGGCCCTTGGCACAACATGAACAGTCATTTGGCAACATGTAGGAGCGCAGACCTTTCGGCATCCGCATCGTTATCGCCTCCTTGGTGACCGACGCGGGCCAACGTTAACGCAGCCTACGCAGTTGGACCGACGCCATCTTCCCTTTTTGTGCAGCGATCGTTCCTGGCGTTGCTAATTTTCCGACAACCCGCAAAATGAGTACGAGTGTACGAGTACTTGACGTCAGTTCACCGCGGCGTTTAAAAAGAAAGTCATCGAATATGCTGAAATGCATGGGAACATGTCTGCCCAGCGGCAATTTGGCGTCTCAGACAAAAGCATCCGGTACTGGCGAACGCAGAAAGTCAAGCTGTCTGCCTGCAACGCGCGGAAGAAGTCCTTTCGTGGGCGCCGCGTGGTGCACTTGAAGCTCGAAGACAAGATGGCGGATTTCGTCCGCGAGCATCGTGCCAGATCTTTGCCAGTGACAGCGGAACTCATCTGCATCAAAGCTATTGAGATCGCCCAAGAAACCGGACTGCCCAAGGAACAATTCAAGGGCTCCATTTATTGGGTTCGTCGCTTCATGCGACGCAAGGGATTCGCACTTCGACGGCACACATCAATCTGCCAGAAGCTGCCAGAGGCATACGAGGACAAGCTGGTCGAATTCCAGCGCTATGTTATCCGTCTCCGGCAGCAGCATGGCTACATGTTGGGACAGATCGGCAACGCTGATGGAACGCCGGTGTGGTTAGACATGCCATCGCCCACCACAGTGTGCGAACGCGGCGCAAAAGAAGTCAAGCTTCTTTCTACGGGAAATGAGCATTCACGCTTCACGGTGATGCTCACGTGTACTGCAGACAGCAGAAAGCTGCCCCCATACATAATCTTCAAGAGGAAGACGCTGCTGAAAGAGGCTTTCCCGTGGGATGTTGTCGTTCGCGTGAATGAGAAGGGCTATATGGACGAGGCCCTCATGCTCAATTGGATGACAACCGTCTGGAATCGGCGACCCGCCGCACTCCTGCGGTGTCCGAGCATGCTCGTCTTGGATGCCTTTCGCGGGCACTTGACCGCAGGTGTGAAGCAGGCACTCCGCGACGGGAGGACGGAACTTGCCATCATTCCGGGAGGCATGACCTCAACACTTCAGCTACTGGACGTCGTGCTCAACATGCCCATTAAAGACAGTGTCCGTGAACAATATAATCAGTGGATGGCCGGCGACAACCCGACGACCCCAACCGGCCGGCTGCGCAGGCTGCCTCTCGCCACTGTGGCCACATGAGTGTCACAGGCTTGGCGCTCGCTGCCCGATGATATGGTGGTGCAGGCATTCAAGAAGTGTTGCATTAGCAACTCCTTGGATGGCACCGAGGATGACATGTTGTGGGACGCAGCCTGCAAAAAGCAGTCGTCTTCGGACGAGAGTTCAGACAGCTCAGACGAATGAGCAGGTGACGAGTCTGGCGGCACCACTAAATAAAACAGTTTTGTGCCTTATAATTTTTATGTTGACTTATTTGCTTCAATGTAAGGGGGTCGACCTAAATTCCGCCTCGACCTATATTCCGCATTATACGGTACAAGTCCGGACGAAAACACTGATACCGACTGCCTGTCTCACGCTCCCATGGACCCGCCGACTCAAGACGAGCACGCCTTTTTAGGTACAATAAATGCAGACGACTTTGCGAAGCAGCAGCGAGCAGACCCTAAGCTTAGAAGCCTTGCTGAGTACTTACTTGCAAGGCAAGAGTGACTTTGTCCCGAAGGTATTTAGGCACGGATTAGCTGTTTTTCTAAAAAACATCCTGGTAAAGAACTTTTCGCCAGCTCACGCATACTAACTTCTCGTTGTGCCCGCAGCACTTTTGTCGGAAGTCCCGCATGCCCTGCATGATAATAAGACAGCCGGGCATTTCCAGTTTTCCCATGCGCTCGCAAAAAAACAAGAGAAGTACTATTGGCCGTGCCTGACCGCCGATGTAGCCCGTTACGACAAGACATGCCGAGACTGCCAGAGACACAAGACACCACCAACAGGGCCAGCGGGATTACTGCAGCCAAACGAGCCTCCTTGCCGATCGTTTCAGCAGATCCGGATGGATTCGTTGGGGCCTTAACACCTGGAAACAAGTAGATTGTTGTGGCTACCGACTATCTTATCCGCTACGCCGAAACGGAAGCTCTGCCTAAAGGTAGTGTGGCCAAGGTTGCTAGAATATTCGTCGAGAACATCCTGGTGCGACATGGTGCCCCAAAAGTCATCACCGACAGAGGAATTGCCTTCACTGCAGAGCTTACCCAAACCATTTTGCAATGCAGCCAGACAAGCCACAGCAAGACAACTGCCTACCACCCGCAAACGAATGGTCTTATGGAGCTGCTGACCAAGACCCTGGCCGACATGCTTGCAATGTACGTCGACATCGCAACACAAGATGTGGGATGCCGTCCTGCCATATGTAACCTTCACTTACAACATGGCGGTGCAAGGAACAATGCAGATCACACCATTAGAGTGTGTTTACAGCAGGAATCTGACAATGACTCTTGATGCCATGCTGTCGCACGTCACCGACAAAGAGAATCTCGACGTCGCCGCCTATCTCGAGCGTGCTGAAGAAGCCCGACAACCAGCCCGCCGATGCATGTCAAGAACCAGCAGAGAAAAGGCAGCCAACACTACAATCTTCGATGACGGGACATTGTGTTTGGGTCTGGATTCCAATACACTGATGAAGACTTAGCGAGAAACTGTTACGGCACTATTTCGAACTATACAAGATAATCCAATGTATTGGAGCACTGGACTATGAGGTCAAGCCAGACTGCATTTTGCAATCGCAGCGGTGCTGCACATGACCTAAAGTCGTCCACGCGGTGTGCCTTAAGCCTTTCTGCATTTGCTGACGAACTTAGGGACTTAGTTCCTTTGTTATTGTTCTTTTCTTTATTATGCGTGGTTTTGTTTTTGCTTTCGTGTTTGTAGCATCGAGACGATGCTTTTTCAGAGGGGGGTATTGACACATGACGCATGTACTTGCTTATCGGGTGATCTCGTTTCACCGTCTAACAAATGTTATCGCACAGCGCAGGACGCGCCCACATGTATCGGACGTTTCTCGAATGTTATTGATGGTTCTATCTGCTGTCTGTTGTCACCAAACCTTGTGTAATCTAATTGCATGTATGCGCGATGCAAATTGTATAGTACTTTCTGGAGGACATGCAGGCACCAGCGATTACTCTGGAACCTTTGATGGCCCATGTATAAAAGCTGATGCGCTTGACACACTGATCAGATTTCGACAATCGCCGACTGTGTTCACCGCTATCAGGAACAGGCCTGCCCAATAAGACTAGTTTCGTCATTCACAGTTTTGCTGCCTTTTTCACCGTCACTACTATTAATGCAGCTTGTTTCACATGTCCATTTACTGGGCATTTCACCTAAGTATTATTGACCAAACTGCATAGTAAGTGAATGGTTCTTGTGTTTTAGGTGTCTTGCATGCAACATAATATACAATATACAAGGCGGTTTAGAAAATGTGCTTTAGAAAAGGCATCAACAAATTTTTAGAAACAAACCTCTCCAGGTTTCACTTCCCACAGTGAAGTGAAAATACCACAATCAGAGATGGCTGAAAAAACACCTGGTACATGTGATATGGCATGACCAAGGTATAGTCAGAGGTGGTCTCAGTAAAATTTTTGTAGTCAGTGGGCGATAACCTGCCATTCAATACCTTACTATGAATGAAGTGGTACTACTATATCATAGGGGAAATCTAAAAAATTGCCTCTTCACAAGAAAAGCCTCTTGTGAAAAAGGTAAAATGGCAGCTGGAGGAAATGCAGAAAGTGCGACAGAATGACTACTACTTGTGCAAAATTCAGGAGCCTCCACAAAGAATACATATTTTAAAAGTTGTACAAACACTACCACACACATCTTGCAAGTCAAAGGGTGACACTTGGCACGCATTACATTAAGGTTGGTGGGAAACACTTGAAGGTCAATTTGATATCGAAGTCTGTCTCGAAATTCCACAGCTAGCTTCATCATCATTACCATGACATGACAGCTAAATTTGCCAACGTCGTGTAGCATATCATGTCATGATGTATGGACCTCCAAAACTGGTTTGTAAAAACTATTAGTAAGGCATTTAAGGCAGTCTGATGCTTGCCACATTTTTTTGGGGGGGGGGGGGGAGGGTAAGAAAGCCTGTACCTTCACTTAATAAAAAACAAATGAGAAGTCGAAAATGTCATGTCACTACTTCCTTAACAGCAATACAAGATTCAATGATCACTTACCGCCAATGTAGATCCAACGGCAATGGTCAGTGTACAAAGCACTGAGAGAGAAGCAAGTGAAGACTGCACATGTAGCCAGAAATGCAGTAGAGATGATAGATGGGTCGACAGACACCACAATATCCAGAAGGGGGCCCATGCCCAAACCTTTAAAAAGGAGGTGAAACAAGCCTCTGTGTGAGATGTTCTTCTGGCTGTGCATACAGAAAGTGTTCAGGAATACAGAAGTTTATATTACAAGAAATACATTTTCATTAAGCCATTAATGAAATTTCTATGCATCAGCTTCGCTTTACTGGTTATCTTTTAACCCAATAGTCAACGTAACATTCTAATTGCTCTAACATTGAGAAATTATAGCGGGTTATACTGATACCAGTTCAATACAATTCTAAGCAAATGCTCATTTCAACATGTTTCTGAGGTCCCAAGTAAAAAGAATGTAGGAGTGTTCATGTACTGTGCACTCAAAGCTCAGCATGCAATGATTCTTCCATTATGCCCCCAGCAGAATGTGGCCACTGTGGCTGGGACTCGAATCCACTACATCATGCTCGGCAGCAGAACATACCCACTCTCTGCCAACACGGCTTGCTCTAAGCAAGCGATTTTTTTTTTCTTGCAAAGTATGTTTGGAATTTTTACAAATCTTGTGAAATCCACAAGTAATTAGTCTCGGGAACCACTTTCACTGTAAGCAACACTTCATACCATGGCATCCCATGTCATTTCACTTAGCAAATTTAATGCCTGCAAACTTAATCTTTGACAGTAATATGAGAGCAGATATCAAAGAGGCTGCAAATAAAATTTCATTTACAGTAACGAAAAGCTGAGCATGCTTAAGCCTACTTAAGCAGTGTGAGAGCATTGGCCACCTCTTGCTCTGCAATACATGTTCTCTTTTGCTTCACCTAAGCTTCTTTGCATTCCATATGTTACAAGAGCCATGTAAAGAGAGGACACAAGGGGAGACAACGCAGCATGATCCGATAATGAGGCACGCCTTAGTGGGAGGCTCCAGATTAATTGTGACCACCTGGGATCCTTTGAAGTGCACTTAAACCTAAATATATGAGAATTCTTACATCTCACCTACATTGAAATGCAGACACTGCGGCCGAGATGGAACCCGTGACTGTGGGCCCAGCTGCGCACATAGCCACTGAACTACTGAAGTGGGTGCCCAAAGAAGAGGCAGCAAAAGATACAAAACCAGTTTCAAGGCAGGCCTCAGACTAGCCTGCTGCCTCCTGCCTCTGTGCACACCTGCACCCTGGTATGTGCTGGTAGCAGTTCTCAAGGCACACAACACAGGCTTGCTATCTTCAAAGTGCATTTTGTCTCAACACTCATTGGTATGTTGCAAGGTGTGACAGATTTGTGTTAGCCAGCTGCACAGGCTTTTAAGCCAAGTTAATACCACATTTCTATGCCTATAAGCAGCTATCACAGATGACTCCTTTGTTACCTTCCGCTATTCACACTAGTCTTCTGCTTTGGAACAGCCGGATCCTCAGCCACTCTCGGTCTGAGCTGTGGGCAGTGTCTCAGCCAAACATGCTTCAGACATGACAGCGTCAGGAACAAAGATTTGCACAATTTACACGATTAGTGCGACTACATTACCATCATTTATATTTCAAATTTCACAAAAAGGCCAATGCTTAGCACACGGAGAAGTGCAACACAATTAGATTGTCTCAACGTTGTCATACACAACACCATAATAAGCACATGCTGCCTCTTCGCAAAACTGCAATAGACACACCGTAAGAACAACCTTTAAGCATACCATAATTGCACACTGCCCTGGAGCAAAGAAGTGAACTTACACAAAACTACACTTTTAAAAGGGTCTACACTGCCAATGTGTGACCAGTGCTAAGTGCTGTGGTGCCACCTTATAGGTAGAAACCAAATCACTTTCGCAGATCTTGTAGGCCTAATAAGTTCAAAACAAACAGCTGATCTCACTAATGACAATACGTTGGCGATATTTTGTCCACTACATAAAATAAGACTAAGTGAAGCTTTATTTGAACATTAATTTATTTCCGTCCCAACAGAGAGTAAGCAGAAGGGCAAATTCAGATGAAAGCAGGCAATCTGGACGCTACTACTATGTTACACAATCACAATGGCCACTGTGCAAGCTGTTGGCAGATGTCATAGCACGGCCAGATCTTGCAGCTGACCATATTCCCTAACTGACGCTGATTGCGTGGACGGAACCAGCTGACCATATTGAGAGTGCTTTATTTCAACCAGACAAACATGGGAAATTTCAGAGCATTCAGGAGTAGTTGAAAATGAGTAGCTGAAGACACTGCTTCAATTTCTAACATGTAGCTCTTCATACCTGTGGTGAAGGCAAAGCCAACGAGGATGGCCAGACGCACATGCTGGTTCTTGCCATTGTCTGGGACTGCAAAGAGAGCCACCAGGAGGCCAAGGGACAGCAAGGTCGTCAGGAAGTTGCCCTGGAAATAGAAGTAGACCCTGGTTCTCACCGAGTGCATTTAGTCTTCCCTGACTTCCTTGGAACAGTGCACACTGGGGGAAGGTGGAGGAAATGTGCCCCCCTCTCGGAAAATTCAAAGGAAAAGGAGGGAGGACTCTGGCCCTGCTGATTCATGTGAATCAACTCACTTGAACAGTACTCATGATATTCACAATGAGTGAAATACATTAAGTGCTTGGCCAGCACACTTGTCATGCACACTTCTGGCTACCTGCTAATGACGTCCTACTTTAACGTTTTCAGCATATAAGATACCTCCTTGGCAAGAAACATGGTATTAAGAGGAAGCATTAGCTAAGGGTCAACTGCGATTTCCCAATTCAAATACGTGTAAAATGGAGAAATACTCCCATAAGGCAACAGCTGGATCGATTCAAATTAAATTTGTTTTATTTGAGAGAAGGTTTAATTCCAGCAACTCTAGGAAGCAACACTGATTTAGAACCTCATAATAAAAATTGCCACAAATCAGCAAGCGCTAAAGGAATTGCAGCATCTTTACAAATGCATAAATGCACCAAAAGCACATTACGCTTAACTGCATCTGTTGGAGCACTTAGTCAAATGTGAGTTTTTGTGTAATTGTTAAAATACTGAAAATGGTTTTGCAAAATTCCTACTCGCATATCAGTGGTACGCTTGAGAATGGTGCACAATACACCAATTCTGTCCGCTTCATATCTCTTAATGGGTAAAATTTACGTAATTGTGATATCAATATTTATTACTGTGTTAGCGTTCAAAACTTCGCACTTTAGTTCTTTTGTGCAATGTTCAATTTCTTTTAATCGACAGCCTAAATAAAAAATCTGCTTCCTACTGTTGCCAGATTTGAACTTTTGCTTTTAAATACAACAAGCCTTATCAGATACGGTGCATTGGATGCTGAGAAAAACAGGTTTCTCCATCCCCATGCTTTCTGTTAAACATCTCTATATGCTTTGAAGCACATAGTAATAATGTGCTTAAATAGAGCAAGGATTTTTGTCTACACAGGAACACAAATTAGCAAGTTCCTTGCCTGCAGGAATTCTGTGAACAGGTGAACATATCCACCGGCTGCAGCTGCCAGGGTAGAAATAGCCAGGCAGCTGTACACATTCTTGAGGTGGTCACGTACTGGCTTCTCCCTATATATGGCAACAAGGTTGCACACAATTACCCAAAAGCTTTGAAAATGACTAATTACAGCAGCTGCATCGTACATGATTAACGCAGTAGATGATTCAGGAAGCACAACTGTAGCACAGCGTAAATAACTCACTGCCATGAAAATATTTCAGTGGTTATTGTTCCAATAGAGATGACACCTTTTCCACAAAATAATAACTGAAAAAAAAAGAAAAGCTGGCACCAAGAAAGGAGGGGTATGAGAGGAGGTGGCTTCTTTTTGTGATAAGTATTGTTTGCAAAAATGCCAACAAAATAATAATGAAGTGGCAAAACGCCAAGTACAACTTTGCATGGCTAATTTATCAACAAACTTCATATAAAATTTCATGCACTTCAATAATCCTTATGCTATTGTTGTTGCAAGTTATTTCCTTCACAATGTACAGTAATTACTAGACTGCAAACAATCCTTAAACAATCCAACATAAGCCTTGGCAGCAACATGTGTATATGCTTAAAGGAATTCTGGAAAGCTTGAAAAATTGGGAATGCATTAGCTTGGCAACAATTCATTTGTCTGCGGTGTATGAACGCCTGACAGAATGCTTGCAATGCAGCTTATGTCTACTTTGGGTGAAGCGGAAAATGGCACGTCAGTGTGGGGACCAACCCAGCAGCCAGCACTGTGAGGGAAAAAAAAAAGTTTTGTTGTAGGGAAAACCAGCCAGGTGGCAATCCTGTTGCAGAATGCAGTGCACACAAGCAGTCTGAGAAAATTGCCAAGATGGAACAATGTAATAATCAAAATTATGTGCTTTGCTAAAAAGACCAGCTGCAGCAGGTGTGTGTCAACAAGAACCTAGATACAGATCAAGCAGCACACAAATAAATTAATTTAAAAAAAAAAGAAGCAAGCTCACACTGCATATAATTTTTCGCATGGAGCACATGCGAATGAGACTTTGCTACGCAACACAATACACTTCTTATGCAGGCTAATAAACGCTGACACTGATCCTGAATGCCCTGCATTGTATGGACAATAAAACGAGCTGCAACAGAGATTGATGGACCAACAATAATGCTGGCAAGTTAGGCCAGGAAGATACTTGCAGCATCAAATCATGCAGATAATGAAGCTGCATTTCCTTGATGTAGATAGCAAACAATAACGATCTGACTGATTCAAACAATGCAATACAGTGAGCACATTGTCTGTGTGAGATTAAAAAATAAAATTTACAAATATACCAATAAATTTTCAAAATCTGTGACAATTCTATCACATGTTCAAACCAAATAAAGGCTGCTGATTTACAAGATATATGTTCGCTTTGCCATGTGCATGACTTGCTGCATTAGTCTCGCGTATCTCCCTTCATGTAAATTCGACAGCCTTACTATTGTGAATGAAACTTCTTATATTGTAAATGTATGTGTGTGCTTTAAAATTTGCTACCGGGGTTTAATGACTGCTTATCTTCTGTAGGAGCTACCATGTGCCCTATTTTTTCTATAGTATGTAGAGCAAAATCTGACCGTTATCAGCACAGAAGAACACCCTATATGCTCGTGCAGCGTGCACAATCTTAAAACCAGAAGAAGCGCTGTAGTGCAATACTACAACCGTCCAAAATTCTGCGGCACTACGAAATAAAATAAACAGACACTTCGGCACATAATCAAACTTTACACAATTCAGGTACTGATAGCAGGTCTGCACTACGGTATGTCCTTGCTCCCCAATAGAACCTCAATGTTTTTCTTCTCTCTCAACTACTGGAAAATGCAGACGGATATGCTGTATAGCATTGACTTATTAATCAGAATCGTCATCTGTGGGTTGGCCGCAATCCCAGAAGCAGTCCATGCCTGGTTAGCTTCTGGATGGCTTTTCCATCACAGAAAGAAGGAAGGACAAATACAAGAATACAATTATCTACGTGTTTATGGCACACTAGGAAAAATTATATACGGACATTACGCATGTCCTGCAAGTTAAATCCAGATCGGGTGTTGTCTCCCCAATACTGAATGTGTGGTATTAAAATTTTGAATTCTTGCAGAGAAGTTCTTGAACTCGGCACCGTAGCAAACACTTGATAGCAGTTGTCATGATATTTGTATGATGCAAGACTTGTAAATGGCTGACCCAATCTGCTTGGGCTGTAGCATATTAGTAGCATATTAGTCACAATGTTCATGTCTTCATGCCTAAACTCGCACCTTGACTCTTTGGCTAAGCAGGGATGAAGTCGTTGTGGTCAATATATATGCTTGAACGATTCGTGGCATTCTTGTTGAGTGCTTATGTGGGACAATTAGCTATATCAATATATCAATTAGCCGATGTTCAATGTCAGTGTCTGTCACAAGTTTTCAAGACAAACAACTCTTCACTTTGCTAGTGGTCTTACAACACGGCAGCAATGACATCAAGATTAGCTGTTATAGTGAAGGCCACACGCCCCCACTCCCGAGTGACACACCCAGCACTGGACAATAAATAGACTGCTTGCACATGAAATCAAGGACACAATCTAATCACTGAACCATTCGAAATCTTCACTGTGCTGCAGTAGATAGTTTGAAAGAAGCAGACTGGATCAATGTGCAGCCTTTCACTGTGCTAGTGGCTTGCCTCCATGACTGCCACAATGACATCAGTGCAAGCCATCCATATCCCACAGCCTTTATATATTACTGCAAGCTTGTCCAGTGGATTCAGGTGCACAGCTTGCAAGAGCGTAACTTCTGAGGTACTTATTTTTGAATTACAACAGCTATCTAAAAAGCAAAACAAGGTCAAATGTCACCTTCAACAATGGAACTAATAATGTAATCCCCCCCTCCCCTCTGTTTTAACAAGTAATGCACCAATAGTACAGCATGAGGGCATATTTAAAATAACCATAATACATAGAACAACTTATGCAAGATTTATTTTATGCATCCTGCATTAAAGCTTGCAGGGTACGGGAAATAAGTAATAGCAGCCCACTGGCTCAGGGTGGAACACATGACTTTAATGGCTACAGCAGTAAGTAGCAGCAGCACTGGCGCCGCTAGTATTGCCTTAACCTAAAAAAATATATATATATAGAAAACCACAGAACTGATGCGCAGAAACTATCTGGGCTGTGACGATAACAGTTAACGTACCAGAATTAGAAAGGCTATCTACGTCAGCCCATTTTTGATGTTTCTGCTGCACGACCTCGTCCCAATTCAATGAGAAACAAGGCCATGACGGTTTTTGCAGCTGCCAACTTACACTCAAAAAGTTAAAAGCAGCGGTTTTACGACGCTTGCAGACTACACTAAAAACGGACACCGTCTTACCTGATAATCAAGTTTAAGATTATTAACCACGCACGTAACAGCAACAGACAAGAAAATAATGGCCCACAAACGTTATTTTTCCCTGCGTTTTCGAACAACCGAACCATCACAGACAAGGCATGTTGTAAGCTCCAATACAGTAAGGCGCTTTAGTCATGGCTACCCTCTTTGCAAAAATTCGAGAACAAGCCTTTCCTTCAAACGTAAGTACATTTCCCGGAAAGTCTGGGGCCTTGCAGGCAGCAACCTTGCAGCTCGTGTTTTCCGCCGCCATTAGAGGAAATACCAATTTTTAACTGATGAATATAATCGTTTGCCCACTAGGCTGGCGCGTACAGTTTATCTACGCGGTTTTACGGCGATCAAAATGTCAGTTACAGTGAAAGAAGAGCCGAGCACGCTTCAGAAGACCAACGTAGGATGCTTGCGAATTCGCTCGCGAACTACCTACCTGATGATCAGAACTATCCACAGGCAAATTAAAGAAAAGAAAACGCCCTAAGATAAGAGGTAGAATGAACTGCAAGGCCGGAACAGCTAGATACAGATGTGGTCTTTAGAACTGCTGACAAGGGCTATAATTGCGGTTAGGAGGTGTAACCCAACGTTTATGAGGGGTGCAAATGGCCGCTCGAATCCCAAGCACGACCTACTCTCAAGTAGCGAGTCGAAATGGCGCACAACCTATCATCGCGCGACAAACATCACTACAATAAACGGACAAACGCCCAGCGGAAAAACAATGTCGCTGATAAACAAGCCGCTACGGGAAAAAAGTACTAGACTTCATAACCGACACCTCATACGTCGGCGATGTTCGAAAAATATCGTAAGCGTGGCCCTTACATATTCGCAAAATCAGAGCTTGCACACTTACAGTCTGTTGTTGAAAGAGTTGACGAATGCGTTCATGTTGAAAGTCGCCTCCATTTTCTCCAGTCGCAGCACGGCTCGCACGACTCAAAGACAGAAAACTAAACAACACGTCAGCCCAGTCGGCCCTCAGCCTATTCGCAGCGGTCGAGGATGTTGAGCGACGGTGCTGCCCCCGCAGTACGGCTTTTTTGGTTACGTTTTTTGTGCGCCCGGTTGCTGGCGTCATCGCCTCGTGCGCCGCCACAGCACCGCGACATCCTCGATGGATGTCATTGGATTGCAAGTGATACTTGCGTATACGATTGGGAGCTCCGTTTCACCCGTTCTTTAACTCGTTCTGTGCAGTTTGGTCAGGTGTGCTGGGTATTTTCCGACATGTCAATGCAACGGCTCAGGCCATTTAGTCTTGTATTTAGCACCACACTCGGTGTGCTGAGTCAACACAGTTTCTGACGCAACTACTCGCATATGTTTCCTCTGGCGAACCACGAATTGTTGTTGTTGCCTCAAAACACAAGTTGCATGTTTACAGTTTACTTCGCGTTTCTTTCCTTCCTCGGTAATGTTCCGCCGAACAGCACTACACCTCCAGTTTTGTGAGTTCACCAAAAACGTTAAATTGGGCCAGAAATGCAAAATATATTATTTATATGCTGGCATATCCTTGCTCTAAAATCAATCTGCGTTGTCATAGCCTTGTCCCGCGCATGTGCAACCATTTTGCATAGACTCCGAGATTCCGGCATGGTGCGCCGTTATCTCATACGTCATAACTGTGGCGTACTGCGCAGTCTCCGCTTCGGATAAGTAGGCAAATTGCACGGAAAAATACCATAGAGTTTCCTACAAAAATTCTTGTAGGAAACTCTATGAAAAATACTACTGCTTTAGCCAAAGCAATTGGCCAAAGGTATGGATGACCGAAAACAACCCTATAAAAGCAACATCTATTACAACGGTGTATCAGAAAACATTATTTGATTGGTAATGTAAAGTTGCAGCAAGATAAACATTTATAATTTTTTTTTTATACCGGTATCACACGGCCACTTTCGATCGCGATCATGTGCGATTGTATGAAAATTCTCGGCCGCGTTTCGCTCCCTCGCGTTGCTTGCGCAAATGAACCAATCGCGGCCGAGAATCCGATCCGGATTGGGCTTGATCGCGATGTGCCGTGCGACACCCTTACAATACTGGCGACATGCGAGATTGCCTACATTGTTGCTGCATTCTTATCTTACCTTGAATATGGTACCATACTGAAGGTCAGTAGATGGTCTACGGAATCCACATATGTAGATGCAACAAAACTCGAGCTCGTTTATATGCGTTCTTGCTGTTTTCAGTGATGCTGAAGATACTGGCAAGCATTAAAAATTTTGAAACTGGCACATAAGGGGCTATATAGACTATAATTCATTACCTATTACATTGTACAAAGCATTACAGAACATTGCGGTTTTGCCTCCACTCATAGTGACTCTCTGCAAGTGCTTCAATATTGCAAGCAACACAAGTATGAAGTAAAAGTACATCATACAAGAAAGGGCAGACCTTCCCCTCCCCTCCAACTGCTTTTTCTTTTTTAAAAGACCGCACCGGGGTGTAGTTGCAGTATAGAGGATTAGGTAGAAACCAACGTCAGTTGTACAACTGCCGCTATAACATTGATGTTATAATGGAGAACTCAAATTTGACTGCAACTTTCCGCAAAGTGACATCCATGTGCTACTGACGGTACCTTTGTAAAGGGAAAGTGACTATACCTGTGCATTCGTGAGGAACTTCACTTATTGCTTGCTCTTGGCAATGTGAGCAAAGGATGAGAGAACCTGCTTCAAGAAAAGCACTCATACGAAATGAATCACGAGGCTGTTTGAATCATGAATCACCCAGAAACGGTTTATTCAGTGTACACATCCAAGCCAATATTGTAGGAACATTAAATTAACAGGTGTGCTCAAAGCACAACACAATGTTTTCCCTACCCACTTGCTTCTAAAGCAGTTTCTATCTGAATGACTGTTACCAGGACAGTTATGGCTCACATTGTGCTGTGACCTATGAAAGCTCTGCAAAGAGGGAACATGGTGTAGACCATGCATCATTTAAACATATGAACAAAGAACAGCTGTGCTAGCTGGTCAACACACATTCTTCGAGCGGCATTTATAAGTGCCCCCAAGAAGAAAATGCAAAACAAGCACATCAATTGTTTTGGTCCAAGGCCAACAAAATATGTACATAAAAATAGTAGCCATGGTCAATAAAATGCAACAAGAATAGGGTCATGCCTTGTTTTCACCAGCTCATTACCATGCTTTAATGTAGAAGAAAAAAAAAGAAACGAACAGAAGGGGAAACACACTGGCCCATTAAAGGTTTGCTTTCACCACATTGAACCCATGACCCCAATAGCTTAAATTAAGTGAGATTCTTGAATACACACACATTCATTCTGCCACACATGCAAATCGTAGAAATGCAGCAACATTGTCAGTCTGAAATCTGACTCATGAGCCACAATCCATTTCTAGTTTGCACAAAAATCACAGTGTATGCACACTTAAAGCTTAGTACTAAGTTTCTGTGGAACGTAACACAATACACAAGCTACAGAAACCACCATTAGGGGACTACAGGGTCAAGCCGGTTATAATATGCAATTAAATGTCACCAATCCGAATAAGAATTGTCCAAGGCACAAAGTAACAAGAACTTGTTTGGCAGAAAACAAAGCTTGTCCATGTAGCAGGTGCAGCACTTGATCTGCAGCAACACTCTGCACATGAACACTGGCAGCAGGATCAAGAAACACATACGACCGAGCTCATGCTTGTCCCCCGCACCTACACAACTACAACATACAGTCAGTGTACAGACACATGGTCAAGATTCTACTCAAGCCTTGTCAACAGTATCACAAATGCAGTGTGCACGTACGAGTGTCTCACAACATTAGACTCATGAATGACTCTTAAATAAAATGGGGGAAAAATGAATTATGAAAATAGGAATAAAAAGGGAGGAAACAAGAACCATACATTCTGTCATCAGTGGTGTCTTACGCAGCAGCCCACCCAGATAGCATTAAGATCAGTACCAATGCTATACAGAAAAAACATGGTTTCCCATGTGAAGTGTGGCATTTGCGTCGCAGCAAAAATGAATCCACAATAAGTTACAGGCAACAGGAATATGATGCGTGATGGTGTGCTGAGTCCACAGATGGCATGTGCGACTAGATCTTTGGCTTCTTCTGAAGCTCCTCCACTTCCTGGATAATAGAGAAACCCATACTGTACTCCTACACACAAAAAAAAAAAAGTTCTGTTTCAATCAAGGTGCTCCAAGACATGCAAGTGCAAATACCGGTAAAAGAAGTTGCAGTCAATGAGCAAATCAAAATTATTAAGCACTGACAGGAGTTGACTCAGGGACCCCAACTAATTCCAAAATTCCACAACATCAGACAAGCAGAGAACTTAAGGCACTCAGCCATCATACATTATATATTGCCTCAGCATTAGGCATGCTGCACAACAATGACATGCACTAGATAATCCCATGTCCTCTGCAGTTGTGGTTCCAGCAGTTCATAGCAGGAAGCAAGGATAAAGATGTAATCTGCAAGGCATAGATAACATGCACCCACAGATGTCACACAAACAGCCACAGCTAAAAGCTACTGTATCAGTAATATTTTATTTTGAACCTAAAAATTAAGTGCAGAACACAGAAGATTAAAAAAAAAAAACACGTAAAAGCTATAAACATGGCAATACCTATACTGCCTAGTATAGATTTTGTGCTGTGTGTGCACTGTTACAAAATTGAAATTTTATTGTAATCTTCATTACTACAACAAAACACACTCGCAGCACTGAAACACATTTGTCTACAGATTATGCTCCAGATTTTCTTTCATGGTTTCTAAATACAATGCACATCACCATAACCCAAGTTACTGAAGTTAACAAAAACATCTATTCACTAAGCATATGTACGGATTGCATAATGCCAGGGCCGCCTGCTCCCTTCAGCTTATTTCAGTACAACCAGCAGATGCTTGCTGTTGCCTTGTTCCGAGCAAGGCCGTGCCCAGTGAGCTTTTTCTTTGTGTAGACAAACAAGAACGAGCCCAAGCAACCACACATATTCAACCATTATCACGTTTTAAGGGGATGTGTGCTAGTCACGAGGATAACTGCCAGTGTGGGCGGAAGGGATGTTAATGTATAGTAAGGATCTCCTGCCTAGTACATTAAATAAGGGATTATTTGTATGCGTGTACCACTACATATGAGGACAACTTCCTGTGGCAAGGAAGGTAAAGCTACAGAGGCAAAGCACGTGCAGGAACACTCCTGAATATAGTCCCACATTTTCATCCACATTAGTTTGAGCTGGGGAAGAGAAAACATAAGCACCTTATCAGGCCTGTGGCATGTCTCGTATCCTAGCCTTGGGGTGTCGCCACCATCAAAACGACGGCAGCGCACCACCGGCAGTGGTAATTGAAGTCCCAGCTAAGCCTTTGTATCATAAACTTTGTAACCCTTCAAACCAATATTTACACAAAAACATTTCTCTCTTAAATTTAAAGCTATTTGAAGCAAATTCAGCTTAAACCCTGAAATGTTTTCGATCGTAACAAGTTTTTGAATGGGTAACGGCAAGAGAGAGAGTAGGCAGTCTGGACCAGAAGACAAACAGTCACGACGGAATTCGCCCTTGTGAAAGCTATGTGTTTATGCTCAATTTGATCTGCAGTTTGTTGAATATTGTGAACGAAGTGGTGTGACATCTTCAGCTACAGAAATGGAAGAACTTTAGCAACATACCAGCCTGCGACGGCTTTGTGTGGCTGGATGTATTTCTTCATTCAGCTGCAGACATCTTGTGTTCACCAGAAATGTGTGGCGAGACTGTACGTATTATCTTTTTGCACATAAACACTTATGCATGTTATGCACCAGTATATCTTCTGAAACACTATTTAAGTGCCTTTTATTTCATGTAAACATCGATCCTGTTATAGTAAAGCTGTTTATTTGCAGCAGGTTGGTGTGATTTGCGATTTCACTTGGCCTATGCAGCAGTGCCATCCTTCAAAGGTAAATGTACAAGCTAATTCTGAGCAGTAAATAAGAAAATATATATATTATGTGAATGAGATAAAATTGGGATACACCTGGCCAAAGCAAGTGGGCAGCGCAACAGCAATAGCCGATGATGCCGGCGTTGGTTGTTTGCTGTGCGGTACTCCTCACAAGCATCCATCGCGCTTTCGATACACACCGAACTTTCTAAGCAGCTAGAAATTATTAAGATGTCGCCTGTTGTTTTTAAACTTATAATCTAAGTGAATAATATTGAAAACATCGTCTAGTATTAGTAAGTGAACATTTTTCTGGTATCAATGAAACTACTGTTAGAATCCAGGTGGCACCAGTATCGCCTGCAGAAACCAGCCCCATTGGTCCTATGGGAGTGTCACAGGCTTGACCTGATTTACAACAGCACAATAAGACAAAACACACCAAGGAGTGTTAAACTGGACTTATTTTTCCGCTTTTCTCTTCCGCACTTGCACAAATGTTAAACTATCGCATGTGGAATCTACTGATTTAGCATCTGTTCCACGAAATTAAAAGCGCTGTGAAATGCTGCCGGGATAGTTTGCGCAGCAACACATGTGCCCCTGTAGCTCTCCCTCCATCGCCACAGAAAGGCATCCGCGTGTATAGCTATAAGTGTACTCAAACAAAATAGGAAGCACAAGGCCAGCCTAATGATGTTTCATAACATTTCCATTGCACAGTCCTCAAGGATGCCACTTGCAGTAAGCTGATGCAGTTTGCTTTAGAGTGCCTTGAAAGTGTATCAAAGCGGCAGTGGTATAGAAACATCCTAATCCAGTTTAAGGCACTGCTGTAGACTTGTGTGGTACTACTTTGCTCTGTCTTGTATTTGTGGAGAGGAGCTATATGTGGTGTCCAAAGCCCACCTAACATTTTCATGGTTTCCAGTGCCTGTCATTGCATACAGCTCTTGATCAGGTGCACCCTTGCCACTATAAATTCAATTCAGTGCCCTTAATGTTGGCAGCATTTGGTGAAGCCTTCCTGTAAAGCTTTTCATAGACCCATCCAAGGACACCTGCTCATAACACTGCAGCAGACATTTGGGGGCTTCACGGTGTCTGTCTGCCTCCTCTGCAACTCCATCAGCACTGAATCCCCCACCTACCTACCTTGTCAGGAAATGTGCTTAGAACACAACCTGACTAACAGCAGTTGCACTAAAGCCAGTATTTCACATATCAAAACTGCATTATAGTCAGTTAAAAGTTTACTTATAGGTGGTTACATTACAAGTGGCCTATAGTGTACTATCTGCACTCATAAGAACCTATTTAAATGCCCATCCATATTTTGATGCTTTTGTTTGCCAAAGTAAATAAGTGAATCCAATGTGCTTCAATTTTAAGCACCCTACCACTGGGAAAAGTCTGAAAATTTGGTAGAAATAAATAAATAAACAAATAAATAAACTTACATTCAATTTAATAGTGCATTTGAGTGACCACTAGGGAATGGACCACCTGTGCTGCCAAAAGCACTTGTGCACTAAGGTTGTAAAAAAATTGACAGCATTGTGGCTAACTCGATGAAAGAAATTCAAATTTGCACTAGTCTAAAATGTAAACCAAGGTCTATCTACAGTGTACAGAAAGAGCAACAAAAACAACTGCATAATGAAATAGGTGATAAACATGTGGGAATTCAAAAAGGCATCATCACAATGTTGCTGTAATAGAAAACATCACCCAGTTTCACCGACCTGAATACAGAACTGCTGCACAGATCATTCCATAGTATGGGTATTCAACTGTACAAAGGAAGCATTCACAAGCTGTCAATCTAGTGTACTTGCAGTTGCCAGAATGGCTGCCCCTTTTGGCATGCTAGGTAGATTTTTGCAATGTTCAGAAAAAGGGCATTTTTTTATCAATGTTGCTGCCATGCTTTCCCTATATACCTACCTATTATAACAGTCAAAAGTTTTTGGGCTAACTGCAGTAAGCAGCTGCTGTAAATGCACTTTTAGAATGTTCTCTCGCAGTAGTTAAGTGGGGAAGACAAGTTAATCGATTTGCAGGTGACAAATCAGTGCAAGCAGATGGGACACTTTTACGCAAGGTGATGAATTGATGGAACAGTGAACATCAAGGTTTTCCAAAAACTGGTCTGCTACCAAAAAAATGTTCCTAATTTAGTATGTGTGCACTGACGATTCTATAAGTCCTTGGATCTTTAGTGGAACTGGCATTTTGCAGGTCCAGGAATGAGATTCTACAAGCATAGCATTCGCTTGCGCTATCATGATTCACTGGCACCGCGCTTTCATCAGCAGTCAACCCCTTGGCAAGGCGGGAACACCAATTGGACAACACCTACTCGGCGACGCAGGAGGCAAAGCGAACCTCTAGAAAATACGCGAGACAGACTAGCAAGCGGTCCTGCCAGTATGCACCTAGCATGAAAGTGACCGGTCTGAACCTGTCAAACTGCTCATATAAATGCAGCAATACTGCACATATAACTCAATATAGGGTCAGTCCTCAAAACATTTTCACCAAGCTAATATGCAATTTATTAAAAGATGAAAAACAAAATCAGCAAAGCATGCATATAAAGTGTGTCAAGTTTGCCTGTTGACGTGTGAGCTGCGCACTGCAAGCCAGAAGTGCAAAGTACTTAAGGGGTCCTGAACCACCCTTCGGGCTTGATGAAAAAAAGTCTACGGATACCATACGCCGCTGTGAACATCTCGGCCAAGTTTTGCAGTCGTATGTAATGTGTGGAACTCGCAAGTGGAGCGCAAAATCACCTTTCTCTCAAACGCTCCTTCTTCAACAGAAGCCTGCTCCTCATTCTCTTCAGGACATTTTATTTTGTAATAAAGCGGGTTCCCATTCGCGGCTATGATTGGCCTGATTGGCAGCTGATGTCAATCAAGAAGGATGTTTGGATCGGTGTGCTTCTTCCTACTGTTACTGTATATATTTACTGACAAAGTTCAATAAATAGGCTGAAATAAGGAAAAATGTGCTTTTGAATTTTGATAACAATTAAGTACTTCGGGGACAAGCCGACCATCGTCTGCTCGGGTGCGGCCACCTGCATAGGAATTAAACTTTGGCCACCCCACTTATCGGTGGCGTAGCCAGCAGGTCTCGCTCATTTCGACTAGCTTTAAATATTCAGCTTCAAAAATGCGCAAGTTGGATGTGGCTACCATCAGTCGGTCAAGCTGGTAAAGGACAAATCCCGCCTGCACCATGCAGTATGGTCAGACTAGCATATTCACACGAACACACACTCAAGCCCTGTTTTGCACAAAGAAAACCGCATATGCACTCCACTTGCATGTACCTACGGTATTCTACGTAACGTAGGTACTGCAGCTGCTGTGGTGTGCCGCCACAAGTCCACTGGCTAAGCGCACTGCGGCTGGCTGAGGACATCTGCGTTTTACTTGGTTTGGTGCATCCCAAGCGCCAAAATCGGAAGTAGTGGCATCTTTGTTAACATCTATAAGCAAGAGTTTGCCGTAATAGTTCAGCGGAAAATCCCAAGGTGGAGAGCATTAATAAAGGAAAAATGAGACAACCACCCAAATGTAGCGAAGTGCTACAAAGAAAACCATATGGGTTCCTCGAAAGAAATTCCTCACAGTTGAAAAAAGAAATGAGGCTGCGAGGCTTTCCTTTCGAGGAACCCGTATGGGTTTCCTTTGGAGCACTTTGCCATGTTTGGGTGGATGTCTCATTTTCCCTTTATTAATCTAAAAACAAATTTGAACTGCACGCCACGGTAACATTTAGAAAGCGGAGCGCTGTGGGCACGCCCCCCTCCGCCATAGCCTTCGCAGTGCAAGGCATTGAAGAAGGAACGGGAGCAAGCAAGGAGGGTGTTTGAGTGCCAATAACTCTGCTGCTGCTGAACACATTGAAGTACTTTTTGCGGCAAATTATTTCTGAAATAACCTATTTTAACTTCAAGGTCATTTCTCCTCTTCGATAAAAAGTGGTTTAGGGCCCCTTTAAAACAACCTTGGTAGTCAAGCATACCAAAGTGCACAATTTCCCTGTACAATATTAAAAGACTAGAACCAAACACAAAAGCAGATTGTCATGGTGGTACAGTTAAATATTTATTGCACTCATACACGTCTGAATATGCAGCAATGACGCAGCAACAAAGAAGCAGCAAGTGAAATGTGAAAGCAACAAATAGTACTGATGATCTGCGCATAAATAAAGTATGAGAAGGCTACAATGCACTTAGTGCATGACAAAAAAGAATGGTTCGACCAGTCTCACAATGCAGACCACAAACAAGCTTTGCTTCCATCTTACAATGAGTATGGTCAATGGTAAAGAGAAAAAATTTTTTGTGACAATGCCATGGAAATATGAAACTAAAACAGCGAAAAAGTGACCCATCTAGCACTTCACAATGTCGCCAATCAGAAGTGAACATAAAAAGTTTAGTAATTCAGAAGTAATGCCAACATACTGAAGCGTTACAACTGTGGCAAATCACAGTTACAATCAGACCAGCAGGTTGTTGCTCCCAAGTAGACGGTTCTTTTGGTTCTGGAGCCACAAGTGGAATAGTCCACTTTCTTTGAGAAAGTGTAAAATGCTCTGCTGCACTGGCAGCTTTGGGGGTCGCGTATGTTATTCCACATCAACTGTCCTTCAGGTGTTGGCATCCCTCAGATCATAAGGATGGTGTTGAATCCTCACTGACGGGCACAAACTCTGGCAGCTCGGCAGCAGTGAATGCCTCCTACAGTGCAGCAAAAATGATGGCAGGGCCTTTTTCCGAAAACATACGGCAGAGAAACATGCAATGTAACATGCCATGCTTGTTGTGTCATGCCAAATACTTAGCTCCACAGTGTTGTTGGGATGCAAAATTGTGCAGTACAAAAATCCTACCTTTATGAGGTAATCTCGGAGCTTGTTGTATGCACTTTTGAGGTTGTCATTGACTAGCAGAAGGTCAAAGTTGCCCTGGTTTTCACCTGCAAATCAGAAAAGATGCAACCTACATATACAAATTGCGCACGGCAACTGCAACACAAGTGCAACAGAGGAATACCTCTTATAGTGTTACCAGATTTGTCCTAAAGCTTGTCTTGACTAGACAAGCTAAACTTCAGTCACAGGTTCAACAACTTGGTATCTTGGAAGTCCTTACACTATATGCTTATTCCAGTATAGAATTACATGCATTTTTTCTAGCGTGCAATAACGTTTGGGCAGGAGGCAGTTTTCTTTCCGATAGACATCACTCCAAGCACAAATTGCCAGCCCAGTCATATACAATAATTGTATACATAGGCAAGCCTTTGTTTTTGGGTTTTAAAATTCTCAAAATTTGGAGGCAATGCTTCGAGTTGACAATTGGGGAGAAGTATTTTCCCAGAGATTATTCCAACAGCTAACGTCTGTACATCATTAAAATTTTTTTGAAGACATGCCTCAAGGGACGAGTTTTACTGTTCCACATTTGTTAAAATAAATAATTGACATTTTGTTCCATTTTCCAGCAAACTTTACCTAGTAACGCGCCTTCATCATATGTGTGCCTTCTGGATGTGTGATGCGGTTCCCGTCGCACTCCTGAAACTAAAGACCTCTGGATGGAGAGTACGAGAGCATGGCGAGTACGAGAGTACAGGGCTTTGGACCTTAAAACATGCCACAAGAACTCCTTTAACACCTTCCGCACCACACTAATACCCCAAATGTGGGCGAGAAGTGGCTAAACCCGTTTCCAACATGTTTTACTTTCTCAGAAAAAAAACATTCACTTCCACTTGCGCTGTCCCATGGATTCTGTGCTGCAATTTACCAAAATTCCGGCTAAGCACCGAGATGGAACTCGGCTTCCCACGGAAAACACAAAGTACCACTGACGAGCTCAGCTCGTCCTCCACCAATTTTACCAGAAATGCGCAGACAAACCCAGCTCATCCAAGGCATGAAAGTGGTTAAGTAACATGCAGTTGGCCTCACTGTGCAGACTCCACATACCTTTAACATAGGCTGTACATGCTCATCAGCCAGAACAAAGTAATTTCCAAAGGTGAGAAAACATTCTTAAATTTATGTTGCACATGCAAGATACAAAAACCTTTTTTAAAATGGATCTTGGATAGCCTAATTTCTGCACCTTAATGGAATTTCTGTCTAGCAGACATCCCATGCCAATATATTGCACCATTAGGAGCATGTCGTTTCGTGTCTGTCTTTCAGAGGAAAGAAACGTCTAATAACAAGGGAAATATTTTTTAATGGCTGTATTTATTTTCAAGGTAAAAGTGAAAAAGTGGAAGAAAAGGTAAACACAACTCTTGGAAACTACATTTACAGACTCCTGCAAACTGAAAAAAAAAAGTGGCATCTGCTCTAAGTCTGTGGCCAATTTATGCACATGTATGCAATTCAGAGTTGGAGGGTATGCATGATTAGTAGTCTAAAGCTGATTACAACTCAAATTTTACAGGATGGTCTGTAGGCTAATATTCGATCAGCAGATGCCACCCTACATGTCAATGTTATTGTTTTTTTTTCCACACCAGCTGCGAGGTGTGGATCTTCCTATCACCTATCACTCAAAAAACCTGTGAACCATATTCTGCTGGAATTCAGCACATAGACTGACCTCATCGAACTAACCTGACCTTACCATTGATGGCGCAGCCGCCTCCATAACGCCACTGAACAAACTCTATATCCTGCCTAGGCCACAGAGTTATCCCTTCAGGAATTAAAGGTTTTATTTATTTATTCCTTTCCCAAATCCATACCTGAGCAATGAAGATATATTTCAGCAATTGTATCTTTAGCTAAACTTGCTTGTATACTAATTAAATATTCCCTGTATGTGGGATCTGCGACATGCATGCAACCTTGTGCATGAGCACCAGCAAATGCAAAGTTAAACAACTTTCACAACTGACGCTGTAAATGGCACCAAAATTGCACAATTCCAGGCTTTTGTTATGTAATGTATAAGAAATAGTTAGGTGTTCGAATTCTTAAATGTAAAACTACCCTGATGAAATTCTGGGATATTCAACGCTGAACTACATACCATAGGCAATCTCCTCACTAGCTCTTGCCAGGCGTTTACTCAAGCTCTCTTCACTTTCAGTTCCCCGACCTCTGAGCCGCTCTTCCTGAAAGACAGGGGAAGGGGGGGGGAGAGAAAAAGAAAAAAAGAAAAGACAATGTCAGCAGCTTTTCCAAGAATAGTCAGCAAGCAGCACTGCAAACGACTTGAAGGCATGTTTCTACAAATAAGAATGCAAACATCACCAAACAATGCTTACTCACTTGTGACCATGACAGGTTAAATTTATAAAAGCAGTTGCTCCAAGATTATTTAGGCACAACTGCCAATTAATAAAAGATACATACCAATTATTAAAACCCATTAGAATGTATGAACAAACTTTGGGTGATCCAATATATTTAGAACACAAGCAGAGTGAGCAACTTGGAACAAATATTAATGCGTTAGCATCAGGAGTGCCAAAGTGAAAAAAAAGTATGTTTGTCAAGTGTGGGAAGCCGGTCATGTGGTAGGGGTGTATATATAATTAGAACCATATAAATCCAGCAGGCAGTGGAGCCAAGGAAAGCATAGAGGTAATTAGCAGTGGTGGAAATTGCAATGTGGAATATTATGAAGGTGAAATTGAAGTGGACGAAAGGATAACGTTTTGCCGGTGGGAACCAAACCCACAACTTTCACATTACACGTGCAATAAACTACCAATTGTGCTACAGCAACAAGTTATCTTTTGATCCACTTTCATTTCTCCTTTCCTTTATTATTTGCTACATCTAAATTTCAACCACTGCTAATTACCCCTATGCTTTCCCTGGCTTCACTGCCTGTTGGATTTATATAGTTATGATTAAAAATGTTTAGCTCTTCCGTTTCCGTTCTCCTCAATCATTTAAACACGCATAGTATACATATATATTAGCGCGACTGACAGTGGTCTGCTTCACACCACTGTCAATTGCACTTCCCTCCTCAAGAGACAGGACTCCTGAACAACACTTTGCAATGTGGCGATCACAGTTTAAATCATAGACCTGGGACCTCAAAGAGGTGCAACGTAATGCCAATGCAGTTCTACTGCATTTACAGCTAATTCACCACTGATTATCTTTGTTCACGGAATGCCAGTTATACAAGTAAATGAAGTACCATTAAATCTGTAAAAGCACTGGCAACAAGCATTTTAGGCTGAATAACGTTCCGACTCTACAGGATATATATCGGAGCCAATTATGAATAGCAAAGTGAACTAAATAAACATGCAGTGAAAATTAAAATTCTTTTAGATTATGGTAATCATACTTATAACAATGTTATCCCATGCATATGTATGGTGACAGAACACTGGAACATACCAATAGAAGTAATCAATGCCAAGGCTATGTTTACAACTTATGACAGGGATAATGCACAAGAACAGCATCAGTAAATGGTTCATCTACGGCTCATTCCTATAATTTATGGAAAGCAGGCACATTACTTGCTATACAGGTTTTACATAAGCATTTAGGCTCACGTCAGGACATTTTCAACACTTCAAATTGAAATGAAAACATCTCTGACTAGGCACTCAATCCAGCACACCCATGCGACGCACGAGTAAAATATATATATCTATATATATATATATATATATATATATATATATATATATATATATATATATATATATTCACATGCATTTTACACAATGCACTTTCTATAGGACTGACCTGGCATCCAAAAGCACTGCCTGAAAGGCACCACTTACACACTAGGGAAAAAAATTATGACGCTACAAGGTGTAAAATAGCAGCGATGAAACTTACTTCAAAATAGTTATGGGAGACTTACAAGGGCCTTCATGCTCGGAGGCTTGACGAAGATGTAGCGGGGATTCAGATCTGTGTTCTTTATGTTCTTCACACCCTCAATTTCAATGTCGAGGATGCAGATTCGCCCTTGCTCTTGAACATCACGCACGGACTTCTTGCTGCACAAAATGAAAATATTTTTTCCCCCTTCAGACTGCATGTTCATGAGCGGTGACCTAAAAGACAAAAACTGGCTTACCTGGTGCCATACAAGTTCCCAGAAAACTCTGTGTACTCGATGAATTCCCCCGCCTCGATGGCTTGTTCCATTTCGTCCCGCGAAATGAAATGGTAGTCTGAAAAAGGTAGTCGGAGCAATCACGCACATGTCGAGACGCGCTTTTACAGAAGGCAACATTGTCGGTACATTGTAAAACGAAGCTCTTACCTTTGCCATTCACTTCACCGGGCCTGGGCTTTCGGGTAGTATCTGGTGTGCACAATAGACAGAAATAATAATACCGAGTTATTCTTGCGCACTGTGTACCCCGTATCGCAGAAGGAATGCGGGGTAATGTGCTGTATTAGAACGGGGCAACGAAGCCGGTCGTACTCACGCGACACACTCAAGGCGAAGTAATCGCCGAAATCTTTCAGCAGCTTCTTGAGCAGCGTCGATTTTCCACTACCGGATGGCCCACATATGACAAGCGGGCGCAGGGCCGACATGTGTATCAAGGTGGAGAGGCCGCCTGCAGAAAAAGTTAAAAAAAAAAAAGAGGGGCAGACTATAATACTTGAAGGCAAGACTCCAACATCGACACTACGAGGAAAAGAAGGCGTACGTGGCACACGCGGTAGCAAGATCCCGTATATGCACACAAAAGTAGTCTAAGCAGAGCTCCACGTATGCATGCCTTACTGACGCAAAAGACTGAGGCGAAACGCATTTAATCGATTCATTCATTCTGAGGACGCGGAGGGAAAAATCACATTACCTGTATGGTTGAGCATGCTGTACATTTCAGTTTAAGGTGGTGAAGCAGAGAAAAATGACTAGACACAATGAGGCAAGTCGCCGTAGGCAGCCAATACGCAGAGGGACGTGGAGGATGGTGGATGCCTGCCGGTGTAACAATGTCCCAAGATGCCAGCCTGCTAACGACAATGGATGCGAACTGCGAGCGCAGCGGACAGATGGCAGCACAAGCTGCAGAGTTCGAAGTTGGGGGCGTCGGCCGCAGTACAGTGCACTAGAAGTCTAGCCGCAGCAAGGCAATGTGAGCTATAGTTGCAGCGCTTGCACGCACGCATTAGGGCTTGGGAATGCGCGATGTGGTAACGCACAAGGCGATCAGGAAAATAGACATTTCTTCATCCACTTCATCACAACCAGACGAGCCCAAGTACGACTTCAACTGGCATGGTGAATAAAGTTTAAAAAAAAAAAAGAAATCAGGCTTGGGTAGTGCAGATTACGGCTCATACACACATATTTAAGTATCCTTGAACGCTTTGAACTTGCTTTAGACGTTTCGACCATAAGTTCCCACATTCTAAACATGTGTCCAGCAATCAATAAATACCGCGCATGACACACCACGACGCAGAAATCTGAAGCTATGCATCTTCCCCGGAGGTTAAACAAGAATCAGCGCATTAGTTACCCTCAACCACGTGTCATCACATACGGAAGCCATGTTGAAAGGAGCAACACTGCGTATGCTCCACTTAACCACCGTCTGAATGAACAAATTCCGTTCGCCCGTTCGACAAGCGCCAACGCGAATGCACGTGTCTGCCAAACATATGAGGGCAGATAACGCATATGAAATTCGTCATTAGCGCGTCGAGGTGAAAACTATGTTCCCTCCAGCGCCTTAATGCCAGAAACATAAGACCACAAGTTTCCTCATAGGGCCAACCAATTAAACCGGTCCACTACTTTAACAGCAAACTTGTATACTCCGAGTATGGCAAGTCCACGCGCGAGCATGATACGATGAAACAAGATAATAGGGCCAACCTTTCATCCTCATGTTGATCTGAAAACCCAGTCCGGGGCCTTGCCGAAGAGTAGGAGGGAGAACGGGCACCGCGGATAAACCTCGGAACGAACGAAACGCACGGGCAACAGTTGGAGCTGCTCTGAGGGGCTGGCCAAGAGGGTCGACATAAATGGCGCCTTATGTTGCGCAAGCAAGATAGCTCGTGGGACCGTCAACGAATCCCGTAGCACCAGCGGGTAATGGGGCGCCGCCTATCGTTGCTTTCCCAACGCGTCCACGCCGATCCGCACGCGACGGTCGAGAAGGGCCACGAAGTCTCACGCAGCGTGCCAGACCAGCCCGGCACAGTCGGCGGCCACACCCGCCTCAGCGTTTCGGGCAGTCCCCTCGCTCGTGATCCGAGGGGGGCAGGCCCTCTCCACCTACGTTGGCGTAGGGGCCGCCGCACCGCTCGACGCACTCTTCCCGTTCGAAAGAAAACGTTCTTCACTCAGCGCGACTGCGTCCCCAATGCAAGGACGTCAAATCATTTTACTTTTGTTGTGTCCTTTCTTCATTAGAGGAGTAGTGGCAGCCAGAAGGGCACCCTCGCGTGCTCCGATCTGTCCTACAGCTGGAGAGACTCATTCTGTCTTGCACTCATCCCTTCTAAAATTGATCCATCACGTTGGTTCCCCGAACGCTCTTATTTTTTTTTTCTTTAATCGGATTATTTCTTACACTATAGGCATACCTGCACTTCATTCTACTTGCCATTGGGCATAAGCTATTCCATGTCGGCTGCAACTCGTGGATAACCTCCGAGAGCTTCATTCTATTGAGCAGCAAATGACGCATCGTATATTATACCACGTAATTAACATCTAGCTCTAAAAAGAAGCTGCAGACTCCAGTTTCTATTTAGAGCAAAGTCTTACTTATGCGGTATATGATGCGTCATTTGCGGTCAATCGAACGACAGAATCAACACGAACTTTCAACTCCAGATTCGCAGCTGGTAATATTAAACTATACAAATAACTATTCAATCTACAGTTCTGTTACAATGTTCTATATGGTCAGGGGGCCAAGACGTGGTGAAACAAAGCTCACTATAGCAGCCTAAAGTGCGATAAATAGCAGGCAAAGCAAGTTGCTATGTTGTGCGGGTTACACGTCCGACCTTTTTTGCATCAGCTGCCTAATATAACTACTCTAAATACATAATGAACAGTGAACAATATATTCGTTTTGCTGCTGTCTCCGCTAATAATAGAAAGCTTCACGGCATTGGCGTAGTCGGGGGAGTGGGGGGAGGTCAGGGGGTAGAAACCCCTTTCCCACGTAATAGAAAGTTCCAGGAGGCGGGCTAAGAAAGCGCGACATGGATGAAAGGGAATGGTTGATTATGAAAGCAAGTCGAGGGCTAGCGGCAGCCCGGAAAGAAGTGGGGGAGGGGGGGGGGGAGTGTTATGAGGTCGATCACCTCTACCATGCACACGCACAAAACGTTTTCGCTGTCGGGCCAAGAACAAATATGCGAAAGCGGCGGCTTACTACGCGTCCGTATTAGCTCGTGTTTGATTGTGGAAAAAGCAACTAGATTTGCGCTTGTTGAAAGGAAGAAAACTTTGCCGGCCACACTAGCGATGGCTGACACCTGAACATTGGCTAGAAAGGGGAATAGTACAATGAAGAGGGGACAAAGCGGAGAAAGCACAGAGGGCCTATAGACAATAACGACAGTATTTAAGCGAAGCTTTCTTTGCCTCTTCCTTCAACTTTCTCACTGCTGCTGCTGTTGTCCGGCACATCGCGTCGGGGGTGGTTCAGAGCGTGTGTATATATACTGTTGTGTCCGGCGGCTTTTCAGAGCGGGGAATGCCACCACCTGCGACATGCAGTTGCCTCGCTTCACGCTACGATTCTTCACACCTGTCAGTAGCCCAAATTGGTCTACCCCGCCGGAACAAGGGTCAATGCAAGGCTACGCTTCTTGTCACCTGTCAGCCGCACAAGCTGGCATACATGACCACGCCGGGGATTGGAGTCAGCGTGCGTTCCCCCTACTTTCCCTGCTTGTGCCCAGTGATGTGCGTGCGTTTCCGACTGGGCTCACCGATACCTTCGGCGCACCGAAAGGAGCCCCAGCTCACCGAGAACATCGGCGCACCGAAAGGGGCAACCAGCTCACCGACGCCGGGATTGGTCTCATGACACCGGATTGATGGAAACCATGAACAATGAGTACGCAGGTATAAAAAGCGGATCCAGATGGCTGACGAGGAGGACGCTCATAAACAGTGTGACTCGGACATGCTAAGACGCTACCATAGTGTGCTCCGATAGTTGGAGCCGTGTTGTAATCTCAACCATGTACCCTTTTGAATATATTCCTTTTTCTTCATTCTCTTAAACGTTGCTCGGAGACCTTTCTCCCGGCACCATCGATGGAAACTTCGTTGGCCGCACGGACCCCCGACTTCGCAACAATACATGACAGGAGTGCTGCAGAGAAGAAAGGTGATGCGAGAAACTCGTTTGGACATTTGCACAGCGTTGAATGTGCACAATATCCTCTGGGGCTCCCTAGACGTCGCCACATTAGCCTCTTGACAGCTGTAATTACCGGTGACCCTCCAGGAAAGCACTGCAGAAATTGCAGCGCTTACTGTCTACTAATGTGCAAGTTCAGAGGAAAGCTAGATAGAATGGTAGTGGAGGAGGAAGAGGCGGCAGAGAATGGGTAGAACCGAAGAAGTCGCGAAACGAGTGACTAACAGCCTTACCACTCTTCACTCGCAGTTCTCATAGGAGGGGGGGGAGGAGGCGTGGTATCGAAAAGGTGACGTGAGAAGGCAAGGAAACGCTACTATAGACAAGACAGCGGTTGCAGAGAAACATGATAAATTTAAATTCAAGGGACGGTACGGTAAGTTTTTGCTATTTTTGAAAAATACACCATGTACATATGTCAAGCGCACAACTTACGCAGGGCGTGCAGAAGCAGAGTCGCATTAAAGCGTATTGCAGCGCATAAAAGCCGCATCAAAGCGACACTACGGAAGCGGTCACACGTCAAATCAACACTTTGCCCGCCGCGGTAGCTCTGCGGCTATGGCATTCCTTGAGGTCGCCGGTTTGATCCCGACCGCGGCAGCCGCATTTCGACAGGGGCGAAAAAAAAAAAAGAACGCTCGTGAACTTAGATTTAGGGACACGTTAAAGAACCTCAGGGGGTCAAAATTAATTCGTAGTCTGCAACTAAGGCGTGCCTAATAATCCGATTGTGGTTTTGGCCCGTACAGCCGCATAATTCAATTAAAGTTTAATCCAGAACAAACACAGTGAACGAGAGCCACATTACCATCTGTACAATAAAGCTAATAGAAGAGGGACGGAAATTGACATGCGCAGAGAAGTACATGTAGGCAAGACGAGCACTCATCTTGCCTCAGTATGCTTTGTCTGTACATGCCTTAATCTGAACCCCTCTTCTAATAGCTATGTTTCACCAACAAGCCACACAAAAAGTATTCAGGCGGTAGAGCTCGTGGCAATGTGCGCTTGCATGGTCACAACGCGCGAGTCGAAAGAAATTTGATTGAATTTCATTATGAAAATTAACCAGAAAACCTCCACGGTGACCAGTAACGTAGTTCTACAAGCTACACGGCAACGTCTGCTGCAAAGAGTACATTGGACAGACACATCATTCCAATAACCGCGGACATCAGCCACCTCACTTCTGGATACCCTTCTCAAGACACCTACACTTGCCTTACCATAGTTGGGAAGAAGGCAGCGTCACTCTCCTACAGTGCGGCTTCCTCAACACCCATGACCGGAGACAGCGCGAACCGCACATTATACGTACTTTATACAGCGTTTCTCAACTCTAACCTTGTCGCGAGTGACTTTGATTGCGAAATAGTTGCCAACGTATTCGACCATAAGGCTGCATTCTATTCTGTTCCCTTGCTTGTCCTTTTACTAGACTAAAACACGCTTTGAATTTCCCATGTTTTCTTATACTTCGCTCGCGCGGATCATGAATTTATGAAAATGAAAGACTGTTGGGCTAGTTGGTATAGGGGGTATGCACATGACGTCATCCGCTAGGAGCGCTAGCGGCATCCGCGGAGGCCGCCGTAACTGCGGTCGCAAGTTCGCGCTGCCTACGCGAGCAGGCCTGCGTCACCAAGTGGCCCACCGATACGCACGAACCGTCAAACGACCTTTTCAATGTGCCTTTCTGACTTGACTATCGAGTAGTATGTCTTAGGTCAACGATGGGCCTAAGCACGTACGTGCGTGGGTTGAGTGAACCAGAAAAATCGCGTTATGAAAACGAAGTGCGCTCGTGCGACTGTGTCGACCAGCTCGAACTCAAATGTCATCAGCTTCGACGCGATGTCGGACTACTGCCTCGCGTGGACGTAGGCACCGGCGAAGAAGAGCTTATGGCGAATCTTCGGGTCCGCACACTACTGCCTCGCGTGGACGCAGGCACCGGCGAAGAAGAGCTTATGGCGAATCTTCGGGTCCGCACACATGGAGTCCGCATCGTGCGGGCCCGTATGCTCGGACAATCCCAGACAGCCCTACTCCACTTCGAGGGACCCCAGGTGCCTAGATTTGTGTATTACTACGGAGGGGAGATGCCTTGCCGAGACTACCAGCCGACAAGGCAGTTCTGCTCCATCTGTAGAATCACCGGACACCGACCAGACGTCTGCCCCAACCCAACGGTTCGTGCGTGCAACGTTTGCAACCACATTAACCCAGACGCCGGACACACTTGTGTTCCGAAGTGCGCCCTGTGCGGAGGGGCCCATCTCACGGCCGCAACAGAGTGCAACAACAAGCTCAAGCGCATTCCACCCAGATGGAAGCCTACCTCCACGACCACACCCAAAACCCAACGACAGCCCCGCCCGGTCACTCAGTCGACCAAGGCGGCTGACCTTCGCCCGCGATAGTTCAGCTCCGAGCGGGAAGACTCCGACTACTCGGAGTCTCCTAGAATCTACGGATCCCGGTCCGGTTCCAACACAAGGTCCAGGTCCCGCTCCTGCTCTCGCCCCCGGTCTCACTTTCGGTCGCCCAGACGGCGATCTCGGTCGACGCCCAAACAAGGAGAGCAGGCAGCACCAGCCACCGCGGCACTCAAAGACAAGGGGCCCCAGCAGCACCACCGAAAGACCAAGGAATCCTCACCCAAGAGGACTACCACCAAAGTACACGAGGTAAGCTGGGCAGCAGTAGCCGCCCCCTCGTATAAAAAACCACAGACGCCACTATCTGTTAAATTGGAACAGGAACTCGCCACCATGCGCGCACAGATACAAACACTCACACAAGAAAACAGACAACTCAAACAACAAGTGATACAGCTGACACAAATACCACAAGAGATGGCTCCGCACAAGGACATCATCGACCTACAAACCCATGTCGATGTCATCCGCAACCAGATGCAAGCCTTCATGGACGCTACACGCGCCCAGTTGGAACAAATAACACAGACTGCAATACAACGCACAGATGCAGCAATAAAACACATGGAAGCCACTGTAGATAGCAAGCTTAGGAACCAGCTTCACTCCATAAAACTACGGAAGACGCTACGACAGAACCTTTACAAGGCCACACCTGTAGCAGCACCGAACCAAATCGTAACGTCACCGACCACAACGTCCAACAATGCCTAGACCATACAGGCAAGTCAAAGAAAACTTAGAAATTTGGCAATGGAACTGCCGTGTGTTCCGGAGGAAGAAAGGGCTGCTAACACAGTTGATCGCCCATTCCTCAAAGCCACCGGGGGTCATAGCCCTACAAGAGCCCGGTACCCGACCAACACTACATGGCTACGAAGAATACCACACAAGTCAAGACGACAAGTGGAAGGTAGCCACACTAGTAGACAGAAACATCACAACCATACAACACAAACCCATAGACGACGTGGACATACTACATGTACTTCTCGAAATAATATACAAAGGCAACCAGAAACAGAGCGCCTTCATCCTCAACATTTATTGCCCCCCCAGCCAAAGGCGGGCAAACATAGGAAAACTCTTTGGGGACACCCTCCGCCTTGCTAAAGACAGTGCCCTGGTAATCATAGGCGACTTCAACGCTCAGAACACGCTATGGGGGTACCAGAGGCAGGATTGGAAGGGTCTCCAGCTACAAACACTAATTGAGCAGTGTCACCTCACACTCATCACAGACCCGAACATACCAACGAGGGAAAGGAACAGCGTAACACGCGACACCACTCCCGACCTCGCCTTCATCACTCAAACCACGCGAGCCGAATGGCTCAAGACACTCGAAGACCTAGGCAGCGATCACTACATACTAAACATAACATTACAGACTGGACGTCTACGCAGGCAGATCGGCACAGCTAAACTCACTGACTGGCGCAAAATCAGGGAAGCCCAAGAACAGGATGCCGACACAATCACGAACCTGGAAGACTGGTGCGACAATCTCCGTCGACATAAACAACGCCACACAAAGGAAATCGCCAGAACGGAAGAGACCCCAGAGGTGGATTCCCACTTACTACACCTGTGGGATGCCAAAAGGGGCCTTACCCGCCGCTGGAAAAAACAGAAATATAACAGGAAACTGAAGACGCGCATAGCACAAATAACAGCGGAAGCAGAAGAATATGCCATGCAACTCGCCTCAGCGAACTGGTATAGATTCTGTGACTCCTTCGGTGGCACGCTGGACACGGCCAAGACATGGCACATCCTCAAAGCCATCCTGGACCCCACCAAAACCAAAGGAGAAGGACACAGGGCTCTGGAACGGTTACTACACACCTACCCAGGCAGCCAACAAGACCTCATCGATGCCATCAAGACCAAGTGCTATGGAGATCCCCCTCCCACACAACCATGTAGAACACCCTACGCAGGACAAGCCAACCCACTAATGGACGAACCGATAACAGAAAACGAATTGAGAGCAGTCATCGCAGCCACCGCCCGTAACACAGCGGCGGGCACGGACCAAATCACGAATTCGATGATCAGAAACCTGAGCGACAAGTCTATCTCCGCGCTCACGGCCTTTCTCAACCAACACTGGGAACAAGGTACGGTACCGGCGATGTGGAAACACGCATGAATAATCATGATCCCTAAACCGGGCAAGAAATTGGCAATTGAAAACCTCAGACCCATATCGCTCACGTCCTGCCTCGGCAAGGTGTACGAAAAAATTATAAACACGAGACTACAGAGACACTTGGAAGATAACAAACACCTACCGGACACCATGTTCGGTTTCCGCGCAGGCCTGTCCACACAAGATGTGCTACTTCAAATCAAGGAAGAAGTCCTCAGTAACGTTTCCCGCAGCCGCGAGCACATCATCCTAGCAATCGACATCAAAGGGGCTTTCGACAACGTCAGCCACCAAGGAATCCTAGAAGGGCTGGCCAACACCAACTGCGGCGAGCGAACGTACAAGTATGTTCAGAGCTTCCTGAGCCACCGCACGGCGGAGCTGAAGATGGGAGAGATCCAGACTCCAGTGTACCACCCTCCCAACAAGGGCACACCACAAGGTGCTGTCATCTCTCCCACGCTGTTCAACGTCGCCATGATCGGTCTCGCAAGCAAACTGCAGGACGTAGCAGGTCTTCGGCACGCAATCTACGCAGACGATATAACGCTCTGGACCACAACAGGGTCCCTCGTTGAAAAAGAAGAACGGCTGCAAACTGCAGCAAATCTCATCCAAGATTACGTCAGCCAACGGGGTCTACAATGCTCCCCCGAGAAATCTGAGCTTCTACGAGTCTGGCGAGGCCGGGGTAACCACACAGTCCCCACAGACCCAACAAGAAGACTCGAGGTACGCCTCAACGGGGGCCTCATACCAGAGAAGCCATTGCTGAGGGTGCTGGGCATGTGGCTGCAGTCCAACCAGCGGGCCACACACACCCTTGCGCTCCTTAAAACCAGTGTCAAGGCGGTATCACGCATGATCTCCCGCGTAACATCCAAGAACAGAGGCATGAAGGAAAGGGACACCCTCCGACTGGTCAGTAGCCTGGTGGTGAGCAGAATCACATACAGCCTGCCTTACTACCACCTCACACAGTCCGAGACAAAGCAGGCCGACACACTTTTGAGGATGGCTTTGAAGACCGCTCTCCGCCTGCCGATGAGTACATCGACTGAAAAATTATTGGCGCTAGGGCTGCACAACACCCTCAGCGAACTGACAGAAGCCCATTACGTCTCGCAACAACAGAGACTTGCGCGGACTCGCACGGGCCGGCAGGTCCTACGAACCTTGGGGTTCCCAGCAATAACAACACGAACCCAAGAAACCTACTTGATACCTCGTCACGTCCAGGACAGGTTTCACGTTGCCCCGATACCCCGCAACATGGACCCTAACCTACACTCCGGCAGGAGGAGAGCAAGGGCCCAGTACATGGAGAAAGCGTTCAGGTTCACTACAACGGCCCGGTTTACGGACGCCGCCATGTATGGGACGAACAACAAGGGCGCAGTTGCAGTGGCATGCGACCACCGAGGCCACGTTACCTCCGCGGCATCGACCCGCCCCTGCACGATTACGGAAGCCGAAGAGCTGGCCATCGCGTTAGCCATCCGCGAGGGCCTACACGCAAATCAACCATTGACGATCCTCACGGATTCCCAGCAGGCCTGCCGCAACTTCCTACAGGGTAGAATTGGAAGACCTGCTGCACAAGTCCTAGCCAAATACTCAAGGAGGACTCTGAGGACTTCGCCACCCAAACTATCATCTGGATACCGGGTCACACTGGCATCACGGGCAACCTGCAAGCCGACAGAGCAGCTCGAGGATTCGTACATAACCGAGCACTCATCACGCCGGCTGCAGAAGACCTGGACCCTGTCGACCTCGAGTATTCAGCCATCGTGAACTACCACAGAGGGCGTCGCTTGCGATATCCACCACCCCATCGAAACCTAAAGACAGAAGATGCCGCTGCCTGGCGTAGGCTCCAGACAGGCACTTACACGAACCTACACATATTACATCGGATACACCCCACAGCCTACAGGGACGAATGCCCATGGTGTGGGGCCACACCAACCCTATACCACATTACGTGGGAGTGCACACTACACAACATAGAACACCCAGACACGAACATAACGAGGGAGCAATGGGAGGCACTGCTGTCCAGCTCGGCCCTCGACGACCAGCTCAAGCTGATTAAGAGAGCTGAGAAGATGGCAAGAGCCAGCGGAGCCCTGGACTAAGGGCCCCGACCATTAGCGGTTTTTCTGATTATTCTTTTAATAAAGTTTATCTATCTATCTATCTACATCAGACATCAAGGATTACACTGCGAATGCAACGAGCTCCGCGACCCGCGAGCAATCGAAAGCCTACAAGTCGATGGAAGGCCACAATGATCTGGCGAACGGCTGGGTGCAGCAGCCGCGCGTCAAAGTGCTCGCGTAACATGATCGTCTTCATTACGGAATTTACTTCGCGTTGTCCACTTGCGTCGTCAAAGAATAGCGTTAAACTTGCTTCAATGAAAAAAAAAGACCCCCCCCCCCCCCGCGAGAACTAAACACTGATTTTACACAGCCTTCGTAATTTTTATGTTACGTCAATTATTCTGGTCTTGCCAAAACAGTCTTTTTTTTTGCCCCCCCCCCTCCCCTCAGGTTTGTCAATCACAATCATTCGATGAAAAGCCACTCGCACCATGGTTTCTCGCAAAATAAAACGCCGAGGTGCTGGCGGCACACTGCGCCTGCAAGGCAGGCCTGGCAGAGGCGTGCTCGCATATAGCTGCGGTGCTCTTTTACATTAAGGTTGCAGTTAAGAAGAGAAATAACCACGTGTCGAGAGGAACCCAATCTGGACAACATATTCCTATCACCGAGTTTTTTTCTTTTGTGACTGCTGCATCCGAACATAGCACAGTTCACCGCGACCCCGAAGCTCAGTTGACGCACGGCCACCCCGGAGCGTAGTCTGCCCGGAACGTAAACATTGTACGTAGACCTGTTCGTAGACGTAGAACAGCACTGCGCACGAAACACTGAAACGTCGTACTTATATATCAGCGACTGGATAAGAAAACAAGGCGAACGGCGGGCCAAAAGATAGAGATCAGATGTTCGCGCGAGTAAGACCGCTGCCATTTTTTTTCGATGCTCCCCGACCGTCAACATGGCGCGGCTGCCCCAGCGACACTGTCGCTGCCTCGCGGGTCGAGCTCAGTGCATACCTCCTATAGCACCACGTACACTTCAGCGCAAACCACACACGTAGACAGAAAGGCCAGGACACAGCGCCGTGCCCTGTCCTTTCTGTCTTCGTCCGTGTGTGGTTTGCGCTGAAGTGTACAAGACGAGTTTATTAGCGGCGCGCTAGCAGGTGGTTTAGACAGCCGCCATAGAGGTGATGTGAATGATCGACTATATCAAAATATTGCAAAATCATGCATGCAGCGCTTCATACCCTTCAAGACAACGAAGACAAATTCCAGCATTACCTGGATTAATCGTGAAATTTTACAATTAGGTCGTCGCGTTCGCAGGCATGAGAAATTGAAACGTTCCAATGAAAATGAGGGTGTTGCCTGTTTCAGGTTACTGAAGCAAAAACTCGCCTATAAAACGACTGTGGCTAAAAACTTTTTTCTACCTATAAGTACTAAAGACCAACCCTCTTCAATTTTGGAACTCCATCTTACCTGCTGGTTCCACGAACGCTTCATTTGTTATCAATTGCAACATTATTAACGACCCTTTAGGAATTTCGGATTCTTTCAACGAGCACTTTCACTTTGTATTTTCGGATGATAATGTTGTGCTTCCTTATTTCACGAACGCTACTCTGGCTAGTATTGATGTGGCAAGAGGTGCAGACGGAATCTGTAACTTTTTAACTTGGACACTATTGGCGTTTTTCACTGGTCGATCTGGAGTGGCCGCCTAAATCCTCGAGTGAGCGCTCGTGTTTAACAAATCCGACTCGGCCAGCGGACTGCAAAGACGCTCCGCGGGGGATCACCCGGGAAATCTGGGTACACGTGACACAAACCGGTTCCGGAAACCGTGCCCGACTTCCGCTCTGTATGTTTCCACGGCAACCAAAGCCGCCGTCCCCCGTGCGTAATTTGACCGCAGCAGTCGCAGATTCCGTCATTTCCATGTCGCGGCCGCAAGGATTGTGCATAGAAGGCTTCGTACAGCACCTGCGTCACCTCGTAATCGCTGTAGTCCGAGCTCTCATCGCTAAACGCGAGCTCTGCAGCAGTACCGAACGCAGCCATTTTGCGAAGCGTACCAACCGGGTACCGATCTTGCTTTAAGACGGAAGTGACGCGAGCTATATCCGCCCGAATCAGCGCCTTGGTGGCGGAGCAAGTGAGAGCGATCTAGGGTGCCTCGATGCGCGCCCGCGGGCGCGCATCGAGGCACCCTAGAGCGATCCGGCGCGGAGCGAGTTGATCCAAAACGACCAGCGGAAAGCGCGAACCAGTGAAATTCGGATTCGTTGTCGCGGAGCAAGAAATCCTACTCCGAATCGACCAGTGAAAAATGCCATAAGACATGTGCGGGCACTGACGGAATAGCTAATGCGTTTTCCGTTCGTTATATCTAGCGAACTTCTAGGTATGATTCTTTTCCTTCATGACTTCTAAGTATCCTGCAGTTATTTTTCAATGTTCCCTCATGACAGGTATTGTTCCTTCATCTTAGAGATAAGCGAAAGTCCTCCCCCTATTTAAATCTGGTAACAAATAACACTTGCAAATAACAAATAACAAATAACAACTGCTCGATCACAAACCACTTCGACGGAGCGGAAGACGACCTGCTGTGGGATACCAAGACCGGCGGTTCAAGCAGTGCGACGAACTCGAGTGGCAGTGATAGTAACTGAGCATCCGACACAAGCGGTGGGTTCCCTGTGTCCACCGATTTTTCTTTTGAATGTTTGCAAAATAAAATGTTATTATCGCACTCGTCTCGTCGTTGCGCGTCCACGCATCCCCTGGATGCGTGGACGCGCAAGGAGTGCAAAATGAGCAAGGAGTGCAAAATGGCCAGTCCAAATTTGAACGCTGAACAGATAACAAATATAGTCACTAGAGTCGAGGAAGAACTTTGCAAATGGCCAAGTAAAGAGTGGGAATATAGTGAGCTTCTAAGTGTAATAACGACAGAAATACGGGAAGAGAAACAACATGTTCTTTGGAAAGAAAAAAAGAAACCGGAAAGCTGGTGGAATAGGGAGATACGACAAGCGGTAACCGAATGACAGAAAGCATCCCGAGAGCACAGGCAGGCAAAGAAGGCGCAGTTGCCGCAGGATGAAGTAGCCAGTAAACGGGAAATATACCGGGAGAAAAAGTCTATGGTTCAAATATTGGTGCAAGCAAAGATAAAAGGTGAAAGTGAACGTTACGTTAGTTGTCAGAAATACGTGAGAAAAAGAAGGCCACACCTAGAGTATTTCGGAACCACATAAAATTATTAGGCAGGAAGTCAACAACAATACAACAACATATCCTAGACGAAGATGGAAACAAATTGGAAGGGAATGCGGCATTAAATTACATCCGAAAAATAACAGCCGAATCTTTCCAAGGCAATGACGGGGTTGTTGTTGAAGCAAAAAAGAGCATGAAAGAGACCCAGGTGGAAAAGGAGCTGGTGCTGACAAATTTCAACTGGAAGAAGGCCGAAGAGAAAATTCCTAAGCGCACAGCCACAGGGCTAGACGACGTTCCCGTTAGGCTGATTAATGAACTATAGACCAAAAAGTAAGGAAGCTCTGTTGAAAGCAGTGGAAAAAACTTTAAAAGATAGACGAATACGAGACAGTTGCCGACAAAGTAGAATGAATTTCATTTATAAAGGTAAGGGGCAGAAAGATAGAATTCACTCGTATAGACCGTTGACCATTACATCGGTAATATACAGGCTAGCAATGCAGGCAATCAAACTAAAGCTGCAAGCGCACGGGCAGAGAATAATGACATTTTGGGAGAACTTCAGAATGGCTTCCGAATAGGTAGGCTATAGATGATAACTTATTTGTTCTTACTCAGTGTATCAAGAGTAGAAAGCAGACCGTTATATGTGGCCTTTTTAGACATCACAGGGGCGTATGACAACGTAGACCGCAACATTTTGTGGGATATTCTGGAAGGGGAAGGCTTAGGTGACGATTGGATACAGCTTTTGAGAGAGATTTACCTCGAAAATACCGTTTGCGTTGAATGGGAAGGGATGAGGAGCGAGGGGAAAGTTGATATCAACAAGGGACTGATGCTGGGGTACCCTTTATCACCACTTCTGTTTATGATGTACATGGTGAGGATGGAGAGGGCGCTAGAAGGAAGTAATATCGGGTTTAATCTCTCATACAGACAGGCGGGTACAGTAGTAGAGCAGCAGCTTCAAGGTTTATTCTATGCGGACGACATTGTGTTGCTAGCTAACAAGCAAAGTGATTTGCAACGTCTAGCTAATATCTGTGGACAGGAAGGCAATAATTTAGGTTTGAAATTTAGTGTTAGAAAATCAGGTGTTATGGTACTCAATGAAAACAGTGAACAGAAAGTGGCAATACAGGGCCAGGAAATACCTCGGGTAACAGAATATAAATACCTTGGTATATGGATAAACGAAGGCAATAGATATATGAAAACACAGGAAAAAACAATAACAGTGAAGGGGAAGAGAAATGCAGCCATAATGAAACACAGAGCGCTATGGGGATACAATAGCCACGAGGTACTCCGGGGTATGTGGAAAAGTGTAATGGTTCCAGGACTTACTTTTGGAAATGCGGTTGTTTGCTTGAAATCAGGGGTACTATCAGGACTCGATGGGAACCAAAGGTCAGTGGGTCGCCTCGCATTGGGCGCTCACGGGGAGACTACAAATGAAGCTGTGCAGGGTGATTAAGGCTGGACAAGTGTTGAAGTGAGGGAAGCTCGCAGTAAAATTGATTATGAAGAACGACTGAGCAATATGGAAGAAAGTAAATGGGCTGAGAGGAGTGTGAGGCGTTTGTACAGAAAAAAACATTGATTCACAGTGGAGGAAAAGAACTAGGAAGCTTACCAGCAAGTATGCGTTATGTAGGGTGGGAAACACAGCTACAAAGAATGTCAAGCGGAAAGTCATAGAGGCTGAAATAATCTCATGGGTGGCGGCAATGGAAAAGAAAGCTGCCATGAGTAGCTACTTAAGAGGAAAATACGAAATCAGGAAAGAAACAATTTATGATAAATCAAAGGGAAGCTCATTGCTTTTCGAAGCGAGATCGGTATGCCTTAGAACACGCACCTGTAAAGCAAGATATAAGAAGGAAGAAGAAGCATGTGCTTGTTGCGGTAAAGCTAGGGAAACGATGGAGCACGTTTTATTAGAGTGTGAAGACATCTGCCCAGCGGTCGATTTAGGCACCACTGGCCTCCTTGAAGTCCTTGGGTTCAGCGAGAGCAGTGGAAAAGTAAACATGTCCGCAATAGAGATTAGTAAGAGGCGATTGGAGGATTGGTGGAAGAAAAGTAGGGAAACTACAAAAAAAAAAAAAACGGAGACGTACAAAAGCAAAGTTCGCAATAGGGGGTCAGAGAATGTGGTTGTGGGAGTTCATAGTGTTTTTTCTTCTTCTTTAACTTGGGTAAGATATTAAAGCAGTATAATAGCAAAAGCTTGGTTGCGCAACCCACCGGCCCGTTCCGAAAGGGATACTCATAACATCCATCCATCCATCCACCCCGGCCTCCATTCCATCCGCATGCGTAGTTTGTGCTTATGGCACGTGCTGTGCTTGCTTCCCTATGTGACATAAAAGAAGGTGCTGGGCTGTGGAGGTCGCGTGCTGGACTGTGATAGTGTAAGCATCACAATCGTCCATAGCCCAAGAGAGCGCTTGGAGCGGGCGTCTCCACAGCGTGCGGGCCACATATGCAGAAGGAGCACCTAAACACGCGCCCGCAAAATGGCTGCAAAACGTGCACTCAGCGTCAAGAACACCCAGGCACGAAAGAAGCGTCGCGCGGAACAGGAGGAGGAGGAGGAGGAGGAGGAGGAGGAGGAGGAGGAGGAGGCAAAAACCTTATTTTGCAAAGGAATTTGGGACCTCCCAGGCCCCCTGGGTCCCCGCACGACCCCACTGCACTCAAACGTTCATGTTTAACATGTCCATGACGCTGGCAGCCCGGTTGGCGGAGATCTTCTGCCTTGCCGGGTCCGTGGAGCGTAGTGAGGTCTCCCAGTTCTCCCAGGTTTGGAGTGGTACCGGCCCGCAGGGGGGAGGAGAAGCCGGGCGGGCCAGGAGTATATGGGTGAGGTTTGCTTTCGGCGCCTTGCACAGAGGGCAAGAAGGGGGGATGGGTCGGTAGTGGGATAGGAGGGATGGAGTAGGTAGCGTGCGCGTTTGCAGGCGGCGCCATAGGTGTTGCTCCCTGGTAGTGAAGGAAGAGTGGGGGGGTGGGTATATTTGCCTCTCGGCAAGAGCATTCGCGATGAAGTCAGCGAAGGTACACGCACGTTCCCTCGAGAAACCCCCCATGAGGTCCGCCTGTGCCCGGTTTCTCGACCCTCATTGCCAGGGTTTCCAGAGTGCGCGGGCACCCAGATGAGCTCAGCGCTGCGGGAGAAGGGAGGGTTCTGGGTCAGTATATTGCATTGCAATTGGTCTCCTGAGTTACTAAGCAAGGCAATATCATCAGCGATATTGCCTTGCTTAGTAATTCAGGAGACCAATTGCAATGCATGCTCACTGACCTGGAGAGGCAAAGCAGAAGGGTGGGTCTGAAAATTAATGTGCAGAAAACTAAAGTAATGTTTAACAGTCTCGGAAGAGAACAGCAGTTTACTATAGGTAGCGAGGCACTGGAAGTGGTAAGGGAATACATCTACTTAGGGCAGGTAGTGACCACGGATCCGGATCATGAGACTGAAGTAACCAGAAGAATAAGAATGGGCTGGGGTGCGTTTGGCAGGCATTCTCAAATCATGAACAGCAGGTTGCCACTATCCCTCAAAAGGAAAGTATGTGTTATGTATGTGTTATGCACACCTAACTCCAGGCCAGGCGTTCGTTACTTGTGTTTTTGGGCTGCCTTGGTAGCTTGCCTGATTAAAGAATTTATTGTTTGGGTTTCGGTTGCATTGAGGCTAAGATAGGGGGCAGAATACAATACTCATGGTAAAAGCTTGTACCACTTGCAGAATATCTGATTCACGCAGACCGTGAGCTTTATCTGTTACTCTGCGTATTAGATGCGTGGTGGCTCCTGTGCTCTTTAAACGTTTGATTGTTTCGGTATTTCTGCCATCTTGTTGCAGGTAGAGGCCCAGGATTCGAATAGTGTGGACCTGTGGGACCTCTCTATTGTGCACGTAGATTCTGATAGGGGTATGATACGCTTTACCCTTTGGCGGGATCAAGAAAAGCTCAGATTTTTCCGGTGAGCAGGTGAGGCCTACCTTGGTGACTTCGTCCTGTATTAGCATTGCGGCTGTTTGCAGTGTTTCTTCGATCGGGGCGTCTGATCCATATGGTAGTCCATAGGGTGATATCATCCGCGTACAGAGTATGGTCAAGATGGGGAAGTTTCTGCAGCTTCCGTGCGAGCGGAATAAGTACTGCATTGAAAAGGAAAGGGGACAGCATGGAGCCTTGCGGTGTGCCCACATTCTTTAGAGTGTAGCGGCGTGTACGAAGGTTATCTACGCACACGCTGGCCGTTCGGTTCTGCAGGAAAGCCCTTATGTAGTTGTATGCTCGTTGGCGAACGCCTAGGTATAACATAGCCTTTAGGATAGCCTCGTGGGTGACGTTGTCGAAGGCCTTCTTGAGGTCAATCGCCAGTACTGCTTTGGTGTGCGTAGGTATGAGAGGCTCCAGTATAGCTGTCGTGAGTTGAAGCATGGCATCTTCTGTGGATAGGCCAGATCCTCGGACTTCTTGTATAGTTATATTCCTGTCCAGTTCAGTATTTGGTGGGCCGGCGAACTCCGGTAAGGGATTCGAAGGGCCCGGCGAGGTGTGTATGCTCCTGAGTGTCTCTAGTAGCGCCTGCGTGTCGTATTTATGGTTGTGTGTTAGTCGGGCGACCATATTTCTAGTATGTTGTTGACCTTTCATGGGGTGAATTAGATGTTTTAAAAGATGCCATGCTCGAGCGGTACTGAGATTTCCTCTGAGGCCTTCGCATATCTGCTGCCAATTCTGCCTACAAAGTTGTTGGCTATAATCCTGAATTTGTTTTGCAAGCTCAGATATCTTGTTTTGGAGCTTCTTATTGCATTTTTGCTGAACGTATCGTTTCATGAGACTTTCATCTGCTTCTATCATATGGGCCAATTTTGAGTCCATAACGGGGACTTGTTGTTCTGGGCTATATTCTTTGGTACACGCCGCTTGGTCCTCGAGGACCTGTGCTGTCCAGGTTCGCGCGTCCACCGGCCCAGTTTCTTGGTTTGTTTCCCTTTGTTTTCTGAATTTATCCCAGTTGATTAGCTTATGCTTTATTCTTGCACGAAACGCTTGGGGACCTGAGACTTGAACTTCGATAATATAGTGGTCACTGCCTAAAGTATGTGTTGTTCTATTCCATTCCAAATTCTTGATGCGTCTGCCCATCATGAGGTCCGGACTTGTGTCCATCATTCCTGTTGTACCTTGTCTGGTGGGGCAATCGAAATCATTGTACACCGTGAGCTGAGACTGTTGAGTTTGTGTCATAAGAACCTCCCCTCTGCCGGAAGTTTTCTGGTATCCCCAGTCGAGGTGTGCGCAGTTAAAGTCTCCGGCCACTATGATTGGTGTTTTATTTGCCGCTGCGGTTATTTGCGCTATTAGGTTAGCGCAGCGCGTTGCTGGCATGCTCGGTGGATTATAAATATTGGCGATGAGCGAGAAATCCTGTTGAATGTCGACTGGGATTACTTCAAGGATTACGTTTTGGACTTTGTGTGGGAATGTAAGTTGTGGTGTGCCTTATGAATAGCTTGATAAAGGTGGACACAACTGGAGCAGTATAATTTGGTGAGTGATAAGCAGTATATCCCGGGAGCGAAACACTAATTTTAGGGTCCTGTAGCAGAATTAGGTCTGGTGGGTGTTCCTCATTTAGTATGAGTTGGACTAGCGCTTCTCGTTTACGACGTATGCTACGACAGTTCCAATGCCAGAGTTTTAAAAAGGGAGGAGTAGTCTTCAATTTAGGTGAATCACCTGCCATTTTGCTGGCCAGAAGTTTTGGAAGTGGAAGGGGGGTGGGTGATTTGGGGTAGGGACGCCGCCTGCATTTGGTTGGTTGCCTCCACCACCATTAAGCTCATTTGTGTGCTGAGCTGGGTACAGAAGGTATCTAGTTTGTTCTCTAAAATTTTGAAGCGCTCGTCAATGAGGCAGTCCATACGAGTTTCGAGTGTTTGTAGACGGTTTTCTAGGAATTGCTGAAATTGATCGCGCATCTGCTGTTGGAAGTCTGCTAGTTTCGCTGTCAATTTTGCCTCAAGTTTGGCTTCAAACTGAGCCTCCATCTCAGCTTTTTTGTCTGATGGTTCAATCTCAGCTGTTTCGTCTGACAACGGAAGAACTTCTCTTCTTTTTTGTAGGTGGCGTGGAGGTTGAGGTTTCTGCAGTACATGAACTCTGAGTGTCTAGGGATAAAGGGTGACCAGGAAGTGGGTGCAAGGGCTGGGTGATAGTTTGGGTAATGGGTGAGGGGTTAGGTTGGGGTGATGGCCTGTCGTAAGCCTCTTACCTCCTCTCGAAGGAGGGCCAACTCCTCGTCCCGGGGAGCTGATTTGCGGGCTATTCATTCTGCCCATGTAAGCTCCTCGGGGGCCTTCGTGGGGGCTGATGGATTCCGCTCTGGGAAGTCTTGGGGATGTAGCTGCCATCTTCCGGTTGTGCTCTTGTTAACTGAAGGCTTCGTTGTTTGTTGTCGCTGTGTTGCTATGCACCATCCTGTTCCTGTAAGGTGCTCGCCGCCGCACAGGATGCATCGGGGCACGCACTGGCGCCTTCTGTCTTCGCCGTGATCTTCGCCGCATCTTGGACATCTCGGTATTTTCTCTTGTGGGCACACATCATGTCTGTGTCCTGGGGCGCGACAGTTCGTGCAGACCTCTGGCCGCGCCCTATATGGCGTGCACAGGTGCACTCCCCCAAGGTAATAATTCTTCGGGGAATGGGTCTCTGAGCAAAGGTTATAAGGATGGACTTGCCCATGCGTCTTGCTAGTAGGATGTCTGCTTCTGGATTTCTCGCTTGTAGATCTTGTAGGAGCTCGTCTTCCGTTTTATCCCAAAAAGCATTAGCAATCACGCCTTGTACTGTGTCCGCCGCAGGGACTATGTACGCTGCAACCCCATACGCTTTTGCGTTTAGGGTAATGTTTCTGATTTTAACCAGGTTAAGGGCTATTTCCTGGTTAGTGGTGGCCACTGTGCACGTGTTGTTCGTTGGGTGCACGCGTAGTTGCACTTCTGCTCCTATAGGTATCTTAGCCGCTTCGCAGAGGCAGCGGAGCAGCACCTGCGGCTGAATCTTGGGTAAGAAGAGGCCTCCCTGCGAGCGGAAAACTACCTTTATCGCATGTTGCGGCAATGGAGCCATTTGGCGACTTCTGCGCGCGACTTGTTGCGTTGCACGCATCTGCGCCGGGTCCGGGCGGTACCTCGGACGCCACGTCGACGCGGGGAGCGTTTCGGTGCGTTCCTCAGATGCGTTCTGTTTTCCGCGTACCCCGTTCATATCCTCCCTTGGGGATTTTGATTGGGACTTGCCTTCATAGGTTCCGATGATAGTGGTCCAGTATGCTGGGATGTAGTCCTCCTCCGGGAGGGTAGTTCCTTCGACGTGTACTTCCGTCATTCTGGGCTCTCGGCGCCTGGCTTGGCGCGGGCTGTACGGTGCGTCGGTATTCTCTGGCTGATAAGTGGGGTTTTCACGGCGATAGGGTCACCAAATTTGCAGAGTGGCCTCCACGCGGCTTTCGGTAGCTGTACAGCAAGATTGATGAAACTAGGTGAAGATTCACTAAGCACTGGTTTTGCGGAGCCGCTGGCCGTTCCGTGAAGCGTCTCCCCGAAGCGAAGAGGACCCAGCGGCCAGTCACGGGAGTGAGATCGAAACGGGGTGGGAACGGCGAAGGTGGCCCGGACAAGGGCGGTCGGTGAAGTTCGCGTCGTATCCGTGGTTGCGGAGCGCGCCGACAACACGTCCGTTCACTTCCCAACCTCCAGAGGCTCTCTCCGGAACAGGAGCGTCTCTGCTACGCAGCGAAATGTGGTGCAGACCGTGAATGTATGTATACAATGTACACATACAATTTTATAACAATTAATTGAAACCCGCCGTGGTTGCTCAGCGGCTATGGTGTTGGGCTACTGAGCACCAGGTCGCGAGATCGAGTCCCGGCCATGGCGGCCGTATTTCGATGGGGGCACCCGTGTACTTAGATTTAGGTGCACGTTAAAGAACCCCAGGTGGTCTAAATTTCCGGAGTCCTCCACTACGGCGTGCCTCATAATCGGAAAGTGGTTTTGGCACGTAAAAACCCATAATTTAATTTTTTAATTAATTGAATTACGAACAGCCTCATAATTCAATTAAAGTTTAAGACTTCTGCCACGATGCGACGTGCCATGTGGGGCAATGATAATGCTCGACTCTCTCAGAGATTACAAACAATGACGCACAACAACGCCTCAAGCAAGCACGTCTCCTGTGTGTTCTGTGGTCTACGCAGATAAACAGTGGTAGTGCACGCAAGGTAACGTTCAACATCAATACACCACTCTGGTACTGGACTAAACGCTGAATAAATCACATTCGCCGCCAGCATCACAGCTACTGATCGTCAGTCAAAGCAAACACCGTACAAAGCTTCGCTTACATCGATTCCCACAGTGCGCGGATCCGCATATTTTTGTTTCTTACGTCAGTCAAGCGTCACCTCAATGACAGGACACTTAAATCTACGTAAACTTTCTCTACGCCGCAAATCTTCACGTCTCACTCTTTTTCATAAGATCTATCATTACGATCCCGTTTTGAAAAACGGTCTTTTTCTACCCCCTAGCCATCTCGAGGTGACCACCGTTACAAAGTACGTTTGTAAACTTGCCGCACTAGCTTGTATCATGGCTCTTTTTTGCCAAGAAACAGCACCGAATGGAACCACCTTCCCGCCTACGTCGCCGCAGTCACTGACACATAAAAATTCAAGATTGCTTTACATGCCTTTTGACACTCTTTTGTGTTCTACATATTTTATGAATATCATACCATTTACGTCTGTAGTGCCTTCGGGCCCTGAAAGTATGATTAATGAATAAATACACGATAAGCTGAATCGCAGAATGTCGAACATAAACTTCACTATGGCTTTCGGCGTGGGTTTAGTACCATTTGCCAGTTAACGGAATTCACTGACGACAGCGCACATGCTTCGGAGAGAGGAACCTGGTTAGATGCCATTATCATAGGTTTTTGCCAGGCTCTTGGCACTGCTAATAATTCTAAACTAATTCAAAAGCTGAGCATTATCCTTACTAATTATAAATAAGTTGACTGTATTTCTAACTTTCTCTTGAATTGGTTGCAGATTATCAGTTCTGTAGTGACAAATACGGGCGCCAGCAGAAGACGAAGAAGAAGACGGCGGTTGGTGCTCGCGCTCGCTCCAATCGGCCGTTGCCTGTTGCTGCGCATTGACATAAAACGCCGAGCGCATCTAACCCTAAACGCGTACTATCAATTGGTGGAGTGTGCTGGTTCCATTTTTCATCCTGGAACTCCGTACCCTGACTCTACCCCCAGCCTCGGCAATGCCTGCCGACGTGCCGCAGCAAGGTGCTACCGCACCACCGGTGGTCGCCTGCTCCGGAGTACTCAGGCCGCGAGACCCTGTAATTTTCAACGGCACCGACGAGCACGACGTCGAGGACTGGCTCACTTCGTATGAGCAAGCAAGCGCCCGCAATAAGTGCAACGAAGGCTGCAAACTCAGCAACGTTAACTTTTACCTGGTGGGTGTGCCTCTCTGTTCCGACATGGGACTAGCCAACGGCTGGGTAGGGACCTACCTAGAAGCCTCCCTGCCTAGCTCCTCAGGACCGAAATAAAGTCATTTACTACTACTACTACTACCTGGTGGGTGCGGCTCAGCTCTGGTTCCACAACCATGAAGCTGGTATTGCCATCTGGTCATCCTTTAAAACGAGCTTCGCGGAATTCTTCGGCCGACCTGCTGTTCGCAAGCTCCGCGCAGAACAGCGCTTACGCGGTCGCACCCATGCAATCCGGCGAGAACTTGACGTCCTACATTGAGGATGTCGACCTCCGCCGTCGCATCAACCCTGCTATGTCCGAAGTTGATAAAATCAAACACATCATGAAGGGGTTCGAGGACGATGCCTCCCAAATGCTCATTGCCAAAAATCCCGAAACTGTCACGGACGTCGTTCAGCATACTGCCAGAACTACGACGAGTTGCGGAAACACCGCAGTTCTACACGCCTCCCGAGCTCTGAGACGTCCAACATGTCGGCCTAGGAACTAGGAATTGAATATTTATTATTACAATAATAAATTATATTATAAAGAACAAACAAACATTCAGTCGCTAATCCAGCGCGTGTCGTCATCCCTTTCTGTCCGTGTCACTGCGTTCTGCTAGAAACCAGTTGTGCTATGTGCAATCAACGAACTCAGGTAAACACTATTCTGAAGTTCCAACTCGTCTGATCCTTCCACACTAGGTGTCTCATGTGTTCCTAAGTGGTCGGTGTTCGGCCCCTTAGTATTTTGACTTTATCTAAATGACCTTCACAGTAGCTGACAAAGTATAACATTGGACTGTATGCTCAATGTGTTTAAAAGAGAAAATTAATTCTACTGACGACTGCCAACGCCTTAGTGATTCATTTGCCCATTTTTTTTTTGTCTCTGGTTTGAGGCTTGGCAGATGCTGCTGCTTTGCAATAGCAATCAGCAGCAGCAACCTGCAGTGCCAACGCCGCATGCCACCGACGCGGCGATGCCCTCTCCCCTCATGCAACCCCTGGCGCACTATCGCGCAGTTCCCTTTCGCCCGCTCTGCCAACGGCTCTGTTACGTCACGGAGCGCTCTCGCCGAGAGCGACGAATCAGAGCCGTTGGCAGAGCGGGCGAAAGGGAACCCCTGCTTCGGCGATATCGCGCCCTTTCGCCCGCTCTGCTCCGTAGAGGCGCAGCTCGTGATGATGGGGCGTCGCAACCTGTGGCAATGCGAGTTTAGGTGCCATTACCTGCTACAGATGACAGACACCGGCTTTTTCGCTCAATGGGCCATTGGACGCTTTCGCATCAATAAAGTAACTCCGGACATCACAAGCCTGCATTACTGTCAATCCCGGAAGACTCTCTCGCCTCAGGGAAGTGACATAGGGGATCAGTTTTGTTGTAGAGGTGAATACAGCAAAACCTTTTTCAAATACCTACATTCCGTTCTTCTCATTCCTTTCTTCGCTCTCCTGCAAGTCTTCTCAAGGGTAAATGTGAGTCGCAGCCGCGACCAAACACCGCCACACAAACTACTAATAACCTGCCCTGACGAACAGAGTGACACTCTCGAAACTACTGGCGAAACATGTTGTTTTAGTCAAAACACATTATTTTTTTAAAATAAAGAAATCACTGGTGGTAGATCGTGCTGTTCCGAATTTTTCAGAACTATTTTTGGAAAAGGCTGACATTTTCTGTATGAGAAATCGCAATGTCGAGATAGCTCATTAAAAAGATCCGATAACTTTAGAAGAAATGCTGCAATTGTGGAATTGAACCAGAACAGCAGTGAAGTCATGTCTAAACTAGCACCACTTCCGCGATATCCCAGCCAAATCCTGCTGAAAAGTGCTCTTGGCGTTCCAGTTAAGGCCGTCCCGAGCTGCTAGGCGGAGGCCTTTTAGGAAACTGTTTCGCAACGCATTTTTTAAGAGCAACGGCGGGTATCAGGATGGGCACGATAATCGCCAATGCAATAATTAACAAGAAGTCACAAGTTTTACCTTTTTAATCAGTGAATGAAAGTCAGCCGGTACCCAAGGCATAACCTTGTGCTAGAAACTCCGTGCCTAGCACCAGTTTCGAGAACCAAGAACTCAAAGTGTGGCATTAAAATGCATTGCGATTCCAGGTAACATTGGAGCCACATTCCGAGGTACGGTAGCACATTTTCATGTTGCTGTATATATACTCACGCGCGCTGGTCGAGAAAAAGACGTGAAACTACATGTATCGCTGCAGAACTGTTCGAACTCACGCACTATAGATTGCCTGCCCTGCGAGGCCTCTGCTACGCCGCTCATTTCTCAAACGTGCATAATAGACGGCGTGGCGCACTGAAGTATACAAACACTTTCTGTGCGGTGACTGTGCACGGTGACTGTGCGTGAAGCGCTCGAATGCAGCGATGATTACCTAGTTATACCTACTGATGCAGTACCCATGAATGGGGGTGCGAGGACACCGTCATCAAAGGTAGAGGGGGCGACGACTTCGCATACCCTTGTTTCAGGTCTAATTGCCCACGGCAAAGGACTCACAATTGCAAGAACTTTTTCACAGGGTCTATGACCTGCGCGGAGACGGGCTATTACGTTCGACCGGCGGGGGCTGGCGATCTTCGGGGAAGCGACCGTCGGAAAGGCGCCGGCAGGAACGTACCCAGGGGGGCGCCCCCCCCCCCCGAAATTAAGCGGCATACCTCCCCCCCCCCCCCACTCCATCCGCCCAAGGCACCATTCCTGACACACATTCCTAAAGCGTCGTCAAGTCAATCTACTCGGTGGTCAACATTTTGCTGCCTTTTACAGCGAAAGCAGTGTATGACTATGACTATGACTATGACAGTATATGAATATGAATATATGACTAACTTCCGCAGTGTTTTTGGCGTCCGTTAACAGACAAAATCATCATGTGGGTCGATCCTGGTGATAGTGCAAAAAGGGTCCAAGATCAATGGCAGATACTCCTGTGGACTTGGGAACCTATAACGCGCCCTTCGGAATCTTCGGGATGGGCCCACGTATGGGGAGTGCTTAACGCCTACTTCACCTTCGCCGCGGGTGCGCTCGCTATTGCAATATCTTCGGGATCGCCCTACGTGTGGGGAGTTCTTAATGCCTGCTTCATCTTCACCGCGGGTCGGCCCGGCATTACACTACCTTCGGGATGGATCCACGTATGGCTAGTGCTTAACGCCTGCTTCACCTTTGCCGTGGGTCGGCCCGGCGTTGCACTACTTTCGGGATTGGCCCACGTATGCGGGGTGCTTAAGAGGAAGCTTTAGCTCGGACCCAACTCCGACGCGGCCTATTCAAATACATGCGAAACGCAAAAACGTTTTTATGAGATAACCCCTGGACCGATTTTAATGAAATTTGTTGCATTTGAAAGAGAAAGTTGAATTCTAGTGACTGTTGGAAGCGGAATTTCTATTTAGGGCTTGAATTTTCTTAAAACAATTTTCAAATATTTGACCGTTTGAAAAAAATAGAAGCACAATTTTTAAAAATTGATAGCTCTGTATCAAAAACAGATATCGCGGTTCTGTGAACGGCATCCATTAGATCATTGAAAGCGGACAAATTCGATATGTCATTTTACATCTTACGTGAATTTGTTACGTTGTTTACAAGGGTTCTGCAAAAGCTGTATTTCCATGTTACTAAATTTTTTGAGATTCATGTGTAATATATCAATTTTGTCCGCTTTGGATGTACTATTAGATGCATTTCACAGAATTGTATTATCGTTTTTCCTTTAGGAGTTACAGAGTTGTAAACTTGGCAGTTTTGTTTTTTGGAAATTTAGGATTTTCGCCAGTTTTTAATAAAAGATTGACGCCCTAACTCAAAAATTCGAAACCAACAGTCACTATACTTTAAATTTTTCTTTTAAATGCAACAAACCTCGTCAAAATTGGTGCAGTGGTTGCCGAGAAAAACGAATTCTCTTTTTACATGTATTTAGATAGGAGCACCCGAGCTAAAGCTTCCTCTTAACGCCTGCTTCACCTCCACCGAGGGTCGGCCCGGCGTTGCACTACCTTCGGGATTGGCCCACGTATGTGGGGTGCTTAACGCCTGCTTCACCTCCACCGAGGGTCGGCCCGGTGTCGTACTATCGTCGGGAGCGGCCCACGTATGGGGGGGGGGGGGGTGTGCTTACGCCTGCTTCACTTCCGCCGCGGTCGGCCCGATATTGTACTATATTCAGGCCGACCCGCAGCGGAGGTGAAACACTTGAGGGCTTTGACTGTCGCCATTTTTTGCTGCCATTCCATCTTCACAGAGTGGAATGATTGTCATTTTCTTTCACTCCTTTTGGATGGCGGTAGTTATCGGCATCTCCTGGGGTGTGGAGGCCAGTTTTCTCATCGATTCGGTGCCCGCGTGATTAACGCAAGATTAATTCAGTTGTCACCATCTATTGCAGCAGGCAAGGCCTAGTTTATTGTTTTCATTATCATATTTTATTTTATTTATGATGCCCAACAGAATTTTTATGTCACCATCGTTTCAACGATCACGCGCATCCATGTTGCTTCGTTAGTTCAACCTTCGTTGTCTAGACTGATCCAGGGGCCAGGAAAGGAATTCGGTTCATAGTCGGCTGGTCTGTTTGCTCGAGTTGTGGCCGGAGAAAACGTCAGTTGCGTTTAACTTTTCCTTTTGCTTCATTACTTCCTCGGTTCCGATGGAGAAATCACGGAAGAATTACATGTGGCCGCAGATACCGTACAAAATTTTGTGCGACAGAGTGGTCTGAATAAAGGGAAATCAGACATCCACCCGTTCGTAGCAATTGCTACAAAGGAAACCTATACGGGTTCCTCGAAAGGAAAGCCTCATAGTTGAAGAAAAATTCGTCCTGGTCCGGGACTCGAACCTGGGACCACCGCCTTTCCGGGGCAGCCGCTCTACCATCTGAGCTAACCAGGCGGCTAGATGATGGCAGGGCGAAGTCGAATTTGTCGACAACACGAAGGAAAGGCAAGTGTTTGACGTAGTAGTTCTGCGGAAACCCGCAAGGTGGAGAGAAGTAATGAATAAAGGAAATCAGACATCCACCCGTTCGTAGCAATTGACTTCGCCCTGCCAAATTTCGACTGCGCCCTGCCATTTGCTAGCCGCCTGGTTAGCCCAGATGGTAGAGCGGCTGCCCCGCAAAGGCGGTGGTCCCGGGTTCGAGTCCCGGACCAGGACAAATTTTTCTTCAACTATGAGGCTTTCCTTTCGAGGAACCCGTATGGGTTTCCTTTGTAGCAATTGCTACGAACGGGTGGATGTCTGATTTCCCTTTATTCATTACTTCTCTCCACCTTGCGGGTTTCCGCAGAACTACTACGTCAGACAGAATGGTCTATAGCGTGCTCGCCGACAAAATCGGAGCTTCTCGTCATCCGAGATAAATCGACCAAACACGCCACCGAAAGGGACGCCACATCACCTATACGTGTCAGTACGAAAGACAACCCAGTTCCGCCGGTACTGACTATAAGAGTCCTGGGCATGCTAATTCAACATAACACCCATAATTCTGAGGCGATTGTCCGATTACAGACGACAATCCGCCAAATATGTGATCTAATGAGACGAGTAGCCACACGACACCGCGGCATGAAGGAGGCCGACATCTGCCATCTGACGCAGGCTTTCCTGATAGTCGCATTGTGTATTCCTTCCCTTACTACCACCTACGCCTTTCTGACAAGGAAAAGGTTAACAGCGTCATTCGCACAGCTCATAAAGCAGCCCTTGTTCTCCCGAGGTATGCGAAAACTGAAAGATTACTTGCGCTAGGTATATAGAGTACCTTAGACGAACTCGTGGAGGCCCATAAAACAGCCCAACGTGAACAACTCTCCAGCACCGCAACTGGCAGGGTCATTCTAAGTAAACTCGGGCTGAATCCCGTTATGAATTCAGCAGGAAGAACATTACTCGATGCGGTCAAACGTCGTTTGGTTATAAAACCGTTACCCAAGAACATGCTCCCTGGGAGACACGACAGGAGGCGGTCTGCCAGAGCCAAGGCCTTTCAAGAAAGGTACCAAAGCAACCAGCACACCACTTATGTCGATGCAGCAAAGCAAAAGCACCGAACTTACGTAGTGAGCGTCGTGACCGGAGAGGGAAGTATCCTCAACGCCGCGACCATAAAAACAGCGTCCACCGTGCAAGCGGAAGAGACTGCCATTGCTTTGGCCATCATGAATCCCTCCGTGCAAATTATCATAAGCGACTCCAAAAGGGCAATCGTCAACCTTTCGAGAGGCAGCACAGGCGTCTGTGCAGCGCGAGTCCTACGGGACTTTACAAATGAAAATGCTGTTGAACTCGTATGGGTCCCTGTCCATTCGGGGAATCAAGGGAATGAGGAGGCGCACTGGTTAGCCCGAGGTCTAATCAACCGGGAAGTGTGCCCCTCAGACTCGGATCCCATGGATGAGGCACCGACGAGATACCACGAGATAACAAACTACTACAAGCAAAAAAGGCGAATCTACCCGCCTCAAAACGCTAGCCTCGATCCTGCGTCGAATCCAAAGTCGTTCCCCAGCCCACATTGGCTGGCCATAATTACCAACGGGCAATGGAACCCCCCCCCCCCCAAATATGTCAAAACTGCACAAATCAAACATTCGCTATCCAAAATCACATTCTTTGGGGGTGCGAGGGTTTACCCCCTCCCAGGTCGCTCCTGCCGGCTCCCTCACAACAGACGTGGGAGGAGCTGCTCAGAACGCCGGATCAAAAACTACAAAAAGCCCTCGTTGCCTGGGCCGAAAGGGTCGCTCCTTGTGAGGGGCCATCCTAGGACTCGGGCCTGCCAGATCATAACTGAGCATAATCTCAATAAAGTTGTTACCACCACCACCCTCGAGTGACGGCTCGCCGCGACGCTGGCAGATCCTCGGAACCATATACCCGCGATATGGGTTAGATAAGGTGAAAAATAAAATATTGCGAAACAGCGTCCATCATCTGACCCTGTAATAACCGTTCAACCTATAAGCAATATGACTGACCCGTTACCTCGTCTGGTTTTTCCCTTATTGTACAGCGCAAGGAGAGAAAAAGGCAGCAAAATGTTAACCGCCGAATAGCTGTCAGGTCTCAAGAGTGATTTCGCGGCGCTTTAGGAATGTGTGTGAGGAGAGGTGGCATGGGAGGGGGGAACGCGGCTTAATTTCGGAGGGGGGTTGCCCCCCCCCCTGGGTACGTGCCTGTCAGCACCACTACAATGAACAGATCGATGGCGGTGACTCATGATCTGCACGGAAAACGCTGGTTCTGAAGCAAAATGAGTCAGCACCACTGCAAAGAACAGAGCGATGGCGGTGACTCATGATCTGCACAAAAAACGATGGTTCTGGGGCATAATGAGTCAGCACCACTGCAACGAACAGAGCGATGGCGGTGACTCATAATCTGCACGAAAAACGATGGTTCTGAAGCAAACTGAGTCAGCACCACTGCAACGAACAGATCGATAGTGGTGACTCCTGATCTGCACGGAAAACGCTGGTTCTGAAGCAAAATAAGTCAGCACCACTGCAAAGAACAGATGGATGGCGGTGACTCATGGTCTGCACGAAAAACGACGGTTCTGGTGCAGAATGAGTCAGTACCACTGCAACGAACAGAGCGATGGCGGTGACTCATGGTCTGCACGAAAAACGATGGTTTTGGAGCAGAATGAGTCAGTACCACTGCAATGAACAGATCGATGGCGGTGACTCATGATCTGCACGAAAAATGATGCTTCTGAAGCAGAATGAGGCAGCACCACTGCAATGAACAGATCGATGGCGGTGACTCATGATCTGCACGAAAAACGATGCTTCTGAAGCAGAATGAGTCAGTACCACTGCAACGAACAGAGCGATGGCGGTGACTCATGGTCTGCACGAAAAACGATGGTTTTGGAGCAGAATGAGTCAGTACCACTGCAATGAACAGATCGATGGCGGTGACTCATGATCTGCACGAAAAATGATGCTTCTGAAGCAGAATGAGGCAGCACCACTGAAATGAACAGATCGATGGCGGTGACTCATGATCTGCACGAAAAACGATGGTTCTGAAGCAGACTGAGTCAGCACCACTGTAGTCTGTTCGAAAGACGGGAGAACCACCGAGAGAAAGAATGTGGCAGCTCGAGAGAAGAGTGGTGTGGGTCGAGAGGGGAGGGTGTTGCACTACAAGAGCGGTGCATGATATGAACCCAACCCTACGCCTACTTTTTAAAAGAACTTTGCACCCTTTGGGACGTATCTTGTGCCCAAACAGTAATCGGCATCAATCTTGTATGCCTTCCGCTTCTTTAACGGTGCGTGCCCGGTTCTTTCATATCGGCGCGACATATAGCATTCTTGACCAGAAAGTAGCAAGCGTGGAGTTTTTAAGAAAGGCAACGCAAGCAAGAGAGATGACGATTATAGTTTGAGGGCACTCCTCTGGATCGGCCAGTCTTTGCTATGAGCTACCACTGCTGAGAAAGAAATACTTTATATCCAATTCATGAATCATCCCGGAAAAAAGAAAACACATAAAATTTTGACAGCAGCAGTATGACACATCTGTGCACGATAGCACTCCGGCAGCGAGGCAGCCATAAACGCTGTGGACCATGTGATGTACATACTACGCACAAATTCAGCGGACCACTTAGTACAGGTCATGTGACTGCCTCACTGGGAGAGAATAATATGACAGCTATAAAACGGAAAGAGAACGCTCTCTTTATTACTTAGTAACTGGGAGTTGTGCTTCTTTAATAAGTTTTTGTTTTGTTTGCGATGTTTGCCTCAATATTATAAATAAATGTTACGTTTACCAAAGCGTCACCCCAACCTCTTAGTCGACATAATCACGGAATGCACTAAGCGGAATAGCGGGGACCTCGGAGATCGGCATCGCAGGGAAGCGTCAAAGCGAACTGGATCGCTCAAGCCCTTCTTGGTCTTAACGGCAAGCACGCCCTATATGACGTGCCCCAAATGTCAAGGCAGGCAGGATGTGAAAAACAAATCGCGGACCCACAGTCATTGACAAACTTACTTACTCACGTTAGACATAATTGACACACAAGTATAGTCCGCTATTTATCATAAGCAGTGCTTCAACAGTATCTTGTCCTGCGTTAGATGTTCTTGGATCCGACAACCTCTAAATCTGGGTACCCATTCTCGTGCTGCGAACAAAATTTTCTGTTGTCAGTGCTGCGCCCGTCCAGTCTTTCTACTGGTCCTTTGTTGTTTCGCACTGTTTTCATAAGTAGGTACCAACTCACGTTTTAATTGTATACATGGCACCAGAGGTATGGTGGAAGTATCTAGCAAGTGCTCCGAGCTAGTGAGGTTCACGTTCGAGCATCAGCATTGTTAGAGGGCAATTCTATTTTCAGTCTTATATGTGCTATTCTTTTTTAATAAATGTGGTCATGTGCACAGGGCATACTCGTAAAGGTGTTAAATGACATTACTATCCGTCACACTCTAGTATAGTACTGCCTATAGCAAACTCTTTTAACTCTGCTGCGTTTCATATCAGATCTACAGTGATCCTCTGATTTGCACCTGCCCGGTTTCGCCAGACGTATGCTCATGGACAGGTGCTTTGCGCACATCTCAAACAATATGCTTAGCTTAGTCATACTATAGTATCAGTCGTACGGCGTACTATAATCATCTGCCTCACAGCTACTATACGTATTGTCGGAATGAAAAATTTATAGTAGGGTACTAAGGCACGACTAAAACTTTTAGCTCCTCCGCATATTGCCAATGTGGAGGCCCAAACACTGTCAAAATGTGGGTTAGGAATCGGACTGTTTATAGGGCGAGCTTGTGCTCAGAAAGAGAGTGAGAGAGTTAGCGATTGTGGAAAGGAATAGGCGCCGTTTTCTGGTACCGTTCAGGGAGCACGATTCAGCGTATCGGAAAGACAAGCAACATCCGAATCACGATGGTGGCAAGCGCACACATCGGTCGTCGAATCCTAATTATCCTGATGGTTCAAGACCATCCACTATTTATACATCTATCACCGCATGATAATTCCAGAGTAATTGCTGGTGCTCACGAGCATTCGAGAGTGTGCAACAATATTCGCGCGCACTCTGATTAGACAAGACTCCCTCGCTATAGTATTGGTGACAACATCCAATAAATTTTGGGTACAGTAGGCGAGTCTTGAGCCAAGCGATAACTGGATAACAGTCATAATCTACCTAAAAACGGTCATCAATAAAAACGTCAGGCAAAATGCACGCGAAAATATTACAACGTGCCAATATACATGTATACAATATACGCGCCAACATGACATCCTGCGCGTGAAAACGCGGTGGCATGCATATCAGGCATGCGCGGACTTGAAAAAGTCAACCGGTGACGGTTTAGATTGCCCGTGTCGAACAGGAGGAGTATCGAATAGAATCTCGGAACGGATCTGTGAACGAGAGTTGCAGCCGACTCACAGAACTTTTCAGATGACCGTTACGTGTGACGACGACGTTGGTGGCCAACGCCAAGCTGTCGCCCCAGAGGGGCCAAGCGAGACCAGCGTTCTTACGGGCGCTCTTGGCGTCGGCGAGCGGCAGCGCCGGGACGTGCGTGAGTGCCAGATCGGCGCGCGGTTGCCGGCTCGGTGACTGTCCCCTGTGCACAGGGAGCGGCACGGTGACGGACGCGGGACGACAGCGCGCGCCGTGCACGCTCACTTACGCCGCAGGCGTTCCGTGCTTCCGCACGAAGAATCTGTGCTCGTCCTGCATCCTGATCCTGGTGCTGCGAGTTTCGGTGTCGGCAGCCTGCAAGGTGCGCTGCCAGTCATCCCCAAATGCGCGTCTGGGGCGTCGCGCACAGACAGAACCGGTAGCGGCAGGGCGCCAGCTCCTCGGTTTTTTTAAAGCGCGGTGTAAATAAGTCCATATACTCCACTGTTCATAACTAGGTATCTTCCATGCTAACGTACACCTTTAAAAAAAGATAAACGAATAAACAATATTGCATAATGTGATGCGAACTAATAGTTGCTCAAGTTCACTGCTGTATTCATACAGTAGTGAACTTGGGCATATGTAAAAATAGTCGCTTGAACATGAACCACGCCCGTCACATCTGTGAACGAGTTGAGATTTCAACACGAGGTTATTTCAGCAGCGACCTTGTCGGAAATAATGAAGTTTTGAGGTGAGCATGATTACGGGAAAGACTATATATAGTTATCTTCAGCCTTTTTATTCCAGTGAAGCGCTTGTGTGTGATACACTGACTATGCGACTTTTCATAAGTGACAGACAGCATGTATACCGGTATAAGTAAGCGGTGAAAATATGGGCACCCGCTGTCACACCTGACGGGAGCGCACCTCTTCACAAGCTACGAGCTATTAAGCGAAGTGAACAGTTCCACTTAATATAAATCGGATATATGCTTGTCGCTTTCGCTGGGTCGCTTCGCGGTTTCTGGATTTGTTGTTGGAACTTTTCTTATAAACAGTATTTCATATACGTTGCTGTGCTCATGAGTACCTTTGCATCGTCAAATTTTAAGAGGACCCCGACGGGAGCATTTATTTGGACCCTCACCTTTCTTAAAAAGCAAGGGGAGCAACCCAAATGCCGCTATCATCGCTTAGCGCAATGTATCGTTCTAATGAATGATGACCGGTTTATGACAATCTTTTTCGCACTGTTTTCAGCGATTCCTCAACCCTCTGCCAAAACGTGCGCTATAAATGCTCGATTATTTAAATCGAGCATGGTTTTATAAAGGCCTGCATGAAGTACTTGACTTATTTTAGGCCATCTTTGCACAAGACTTGCCTCTTATTCGGGCTCGTTTGAAGAAGCCCCGAATTGGTCAAGTCACCCTGGCTGGAAAGTAATGTCCTCAAGCTATTTTGAATTATTTCGGGGGATTAAAAGTGGGAATGTGTAGACCGGACATCTATTCCTGTTCTAGGAACTGAACATTCAAACCAGCAGCATATACCATGAATGACTTCGGGCTTATTCTGATTACCGTGTGCCACCAATGCATAGTTGGCGGGGATGTTTCAAGGAATAGTAACACTTCGGTCCGCGAGGCCTAGTCGATTGAATGACAGTGACGCAAGCTGTGCCAAGTTGTCCAGATGGCTCACTCACACGTGCGTGATCCGATGCGCATGTGGCGTCCTGGCCGGCGGGTGAGACGCCGCCGCTCCTTCGGAGGTTGGAGACAACGCGAAACGCTTGCGTGATCCTGAAGAACATTTTCGTGTTCGTTTCACAACAATGCATCATACCCACTACGCGGAATTGACCGAGAAGCAGGTTTTGTTACAACGGGAACTCTCGTGCAGAGACTCTTAGTGCTGCTACACATTCTTCTGTTTCATTCAGGAATCGCCTACACACACGCACACACACATACATATATATATATGAAACAAGAAATGAAATTGATTTCATACTTTCTGCCGATACCAGCATAGTTCAGGATGTAGAAGTGTTAGGTAGGGTAAAGTGCAGTAATCATAGGTTAGTGAGGGCTAGGATTAACCTCAAGTTAAAGAGAGAGAGAGAGAGAGAGATAGTAAAATTGGTCAAGAAGAAACAAGTTAACATTGAGGCAGTAAGGGTAAAAGCTGACAAAATCAGGCTGGTACTTGCAAACAAATATGCAGCCTTAGAACAGAGAGATGACGATGACAAAGAGGCAATGAATGAAACCGTAACTAGGCTGGCTTTAGAAGCAGCAATTGAAGTGGGAGGTAAGGCACCAAGGCAACCAGTAGGCAAGCTCTCCCAAGTAACAAAGGACCTAATAAAGAAACGACAAAGAATGAAAGTGTCCAACTCAAGAGATCAGATAGAATACGCGGAACTGTCAAAACTCATCAAGAAGGAGAAAATAAGGGATATTCGAAATTATAACGTGAGAAAGACTGAGGAGGCAGTAAAAAATGGACGCTGCCTGAAAACAGTGAGGAGGAAACTAGGTATCGGAAAACCAAGATGTATGCACTGAAAGATAGGCAGGGTAATATCATCAGCAATCTCGAAGATATACCAAAAGCAACGGAAGAATTCTATACTAACCTGTACAGTACCCAGAGCAGCCACGATACCTCCATTCGAAGTAGTAATAAACCGGTTACAGAGGCTCCTTCCATAACTAGCGATTTAGAAGGGCCTTGCAAGACATGAAACGTGGAAAAGCGGCAGGAGAAGATGGAATACCAGTCAATTTAATCAAAGATGCTGGAGACATTATGCTTGAAAAATTAGCGGCCCTATATACGAACTGTTTATCGACTTCAAGGGTCCCACGCAGAACAGGAAGAATGCCAACATTATACTAAGTCACAAGAAGGGGGACGTTAAAAAATTAAAAAATTATAGACTCAATACCTTACTTCTAGTATTATATAAAATATTCACCAAGATAATCTCCAATAAAATAAGAGCAACACTGCACTTTAGTCAACCAAGGGAGCAGGCTGGCTTCAGGAAGGGATACTCTACAATGGATCACATCCATGTCATTAATCAGGTAATCGAGAAATCCGCAGAGTATAATAAGCCTCTCTATATGGCTTTCATAGATTACGAAAAGGCATTTGATTCAGTATAGATACCAACAGTCATAGCGGCATTACGTAATCAAGGAGTACAGAACGCTTACGTAAATACCTTGGAAAATATCTACAGAGGTTCTACAGCTCACCTTAATTCTACACAAGAAAAGCAGGAAGATACCTATAAAGAAAGGGGTCAGACAGGGATGCACAACCTCGCTAATGCTATTCACTGCGTGCTTGGAAGTAGTAATCAAGCTATTAAACTGGGAAGGCTTACGAGTAAGGATCAACGGCGAATATCTCAGCAACGTTCGATTTGCAGATGACATTGTCCTGTTCAGCAATACTGGGGACAAGTTACAACAAATGATTGAGGACCTTAACAGAGAGATTATAAGAGTGGGGTTGAAAATTAATATGCAGAAGACAAAGATAAGGATCAATAGACGGGCAAGGGAACAAGAGTTCAGGATCGCCAGTCAGCCTCTAGTGTCTGTGAATGAGTACGTTTAACTAGGTCAATTACTCACAGGGGACCCTGATCATGATAAGGAAATTTGGAGAAGAATAAAAATGGATTCGAGCGCATTCCGCAGACATTGTCAGATCCTTACCGGAAGCTTACCACTATCATTGAAAACAAAGCTGTACAATCAATGCATTCTACCGGTGCTAACATATGGGGCAGAAACTTGGAGTCTGACAAAGAAGCTCGAAAACAAGTTAAGGGCCGCGCAAAGAGTGATGGAACGAAGAATGTTAGGCGTAACGTTAAGAGACAGGAAAATAGCGGTGTAGATCAGAAAGCAAACAGGGATAGCCGATATTGAGATTAAGAGAGAGAAATGGAGCTGGGCAGGTCATGTAATGCGTAGGTTAGATAACCGGTGGACCATTAGGGTTACAGAATGGGTACCAAGAGAAGGGAAGCGCAGTCGAGGACGGTAGAAGACTAGGCGGGGTGATGAAATTAAGAAATTCGCAGGCGCTAGCTAGAATCGGTTGGCGCAGGAGAGGTCTTGGTCCTGCAGTGGACATAAAATAGGCTGCTGCTGACACACACACACACACACACACACACACACACACACACACACACACACACACACACACACACACACACACACACACACACACACACACACACAAACACACACACACACGCACACACACGCGCACACACACACACACACGCACACACACGCACACACACGCGCACACACGCGCACACACGCGCACAGGGTGTTCAAAGTTAGACTTCCTAGGTTTTAAAAAAATGCGAAGAGTCCAGAGTACACAGAAGCCATTTGTCTACCTAGGTTATGCGGCCGAGTGGTCGCAAACTGTGAGAATGATTGTCGTCGTAATGTCGGTATTTAATTAAATTCGATAATTAACTTTTCATTTACTGCAGTTAGCATGTATGTTTATATAGAAAACTCAGAGACGGTGCCATTTGGTGACTATTCCATTTCGTACAATTTTAGTAGCGCGCCTGTGTCCTGAGATATGCGCGCCTGAAATTACAGCCCAAGCCATCTAATTACGCATGCAAGGCCCCTCCCTAGTGTGACGCAGCTGTTGCGTATGGTGCTCCGTCTGACAAAAATGTGGGGTGATAGGCGACGGTGATTACTTTTTGTTCTCGGCTAGCGTTTTCGTTCGTGGCCAGCGAAACCGAAGGATGACTGTGCGGGCGACGTGAGACGAGCCCTGTTTCTTTGAGCATTGCTAGTAGAGTGGGTGACAAGACGCCGTGCCGCTCAAGACTTCTTATGCACTAAGGTGCAGCGATAGTGCTTTGCTTCTTTTTATAATAATGGTGACTTTGTTTGCAGAATGATAGAAATTAATACCATCTCGCAACATAAAGCGACTGGGTCAGCTGTCATACAGCACATTATTAACCACCAAAGTTTCCATCGGCCCTCGCACATGCTTAAAGAGAATTTACGACCCTGCATTGGCAGCGCTTAGGAAACGCGGGTTAATGGCCCGTATTCTCTATGTCACCTTTTTTAAAATTAGAACGGATCTACCAGTCCTCATGACAGAGCATGAAACTGTGTCAACGTAGTCAAATTCATATTTATTTAGTTACACAGCTCGGATTCCGGCATTACTTCGGAAGAAGTGGGAATAAAAGAACAAAAAAGAAGTACAGTGTAAATCCATGGCCTACTTACAAAGAAAACATACAAAAATATTAGAAATTTGCTTCGAATGGTACCATTGCTTACACAATATTAGTTTCGAGTGATATGAAATATTACTCAACTCAGAATTATAACAATCGCCAAGAAACCAACGGTTTAAAAATGTTCGAAATGCTTGCCTTCCGCCGCAACACACCACATGAACCGTTCTCGCGTCGAGTCGACAACTCTGTGTAGCATTTCCGGGTCGGTTCTTCTACGGGCGGTAACTATTCTCATCTTCATGTCGTTGACATCGGTGGGCTCAACTGCGTAAACGCGATCTTTCACGTAGCCCCACAAAAAGAAGTCCAGTGGAGGGAGATTAGGGGATCTCGGCAGCCAAAACATCTCTCCTTCGCGTCCAATCTACTGCTGTGGAAAGTTACAGTTTAAGCAGTTCTTTGCAGTGGAGGAGAAATGTAGTGGCGCCCCGTCATGCTGGAACCAAACTTTCCGCAGTTCGTTGAAAGGAAGACTCGAGGCAAATTTATGGACGACACCAGCAAGAATTTCCATTGCGGTTCCCTTCGAAGAAGTGAGGGCCAATGATTTTGCCCTCAAGTATGGCACACCATTGACCCCAGTGACCTCAGTGAATTTGGTGGTTGTATTGCCGCAGCCAGTGAAGATTTCCTTGCGACCAGTAGTGAGCATTGTGAATGTTCACTCTGCCATTCGTGCAAAATCGAGTCTCATCAGTCCAAATAACTCTTTGTAAGAAATCCTTATGTTGGTCAATTTTTATTAGGGTCCAACTACAAAAGTCTGCCCATTTTTCAAAGTCTGCCTCACTTAGGTCCTGATGAAGATTCACATGGTATGGATGAAATTCTTGCTTTTTTATAACGTTGTGCACTGTTCGCACGCTTTTCCCGCATTGTTTAGAAATATATTTGATGTTTGCATTTGGCATTACATGCACACAGGCAAGGACGTCAGTTTCAATGTCCTCATCAATGACGCGCTTCTTGGGCTGTCTTTTTTGGTGAACTGAGCCTGTTGTGCGAAAACGTCTGAAAATGCTAACAAATGTTGCTTTGGTTGGAACTCGCCGATCCGGATGGCGAAACGCGTACATGCTCATTGCTAATGAGGCATTGCCGTTTATCTCCGCGATTGATAGCACTTCATCAATTTTCTTCTGCCATAGAATAGTACCTCGACCCAGACGAAGCAGCCATTTTCAACGCAGAAGGTCCCAACGCAGGGCTTGCTTCGTCCAACGGCCCAGCTTAGTAGATGCAATCAGTGGCAAAGGCACGTCATGGAAGCTCAGGGGTTCACTCGATGCGCTCGCAAGGCGATGCCTGATCTTTCCGGCACTTTCGCAAAACCGCGAAGAATAAAAAAAAAATCTTCAGGCATACACCAGTGAAGTGCACTACTCAGGCCAGTTCACAGTCGTCCTTCTATTTCACAGCAGTTTTTCAGGCGTAGGCAATCCAGGGCCCACAAATCACACACTTCGGACAGGTACAGCGTCCCTGTAACACCACTGGCAACCAATGTGCTGCCCGGCAGCTGTCACCTTTGTTTCATGCTTAGCGCTTGCATGACTTTGAGCCTCCGGAATGCAAAAAAAACAATAAAAATAAAACCAAAGCAAGTATCGCAATCCCGCACTTCATCGCTTCTACAGTACGTGTACGGTGGCACTGCGCCTTGTCGCCAACTCTGCAAGTCATTGCTTCAAAAAAAGAGTTCGGCCAAGCCGCCACACAAAGTCATCCTTCGGTTTCGCTGGCCGAAAACGAAGAGTAATCACCGTCACCTGTCACCCCGCATTCTTGTCAGACGCAGCACCATACGCCACACTGCGTCACACTAGGGAGGGGCCTCACATGCGTAATTAGACGGCTTGGGCTGTAATTTCAGACGTGCATATCTCAGGACACAGGCGCGTTACTAAAATTGTACAAAATGGAATATTCACCAAATGGCACCGTCTCTGAGTTTTCAATATAAACATACATGCGAACTGCAGTAAAGACAGGTTAATTATCGAATTTAATTAAATAATGATATTACGGCGACAATTATCCTCGCAGTTTGCGACAGCCTGGCTGCATAACCTAGGTAGACAAATGACTTCTGTGAAGTTTATACATATACATATATATATATATATATATATATATATATATATATATATATATATATATATATATAGGGAGACACTCATGTTAAACACTTTTCCGAACCATTCCTATTGTGCGCTGTGCCACAGTGGAAATTCCTAATCCAGCAAAAGCCACTATAAAAATCCCAGCCAATACCAATGAGAATTCTACGGTCTTAGCCAGTAGAGCACAAGGGAATGTCGATAAAAACAATTTGAGGTCAGAAGTTCACCGTACGGCGAGAAAGAAAGAAAAAAAAATCGGTTATTCCGGACGCGCGACCAGGTTACAGCTGTCGTGTACCTATCATTTATCAAGAAGGATAACTTCAGCCCGGAGCCAACGGTTCCGCAAGAACACTTGCCTTCGTAAAAGCAGCACTCGCTCACACAGGGTGTTTCAGAAAATGCTCACAAAATTCCTTGAAAATAACGCCATAATCAAGCTATTTTCTCGGCATTGTTTTTACCACAGCTAAACATATTTTAATATTACTCAACGTAGTAATCAGACAAGTAATATTAGCAATTAGACGAAATTTGAAACGAAATAATCAGACAATCGATTCTTATGTAATGCCTTATGTAATGCCCTTATGTAATGCCCTGAAAGGGGTCCTTAAGGCACAACAAATGATGATGATAATGCAGGACTTGAATAATGTCGTTCGGAGAGTTCATAACCACTTCGAGACTCGCAAAATGCTAACGCTGCTAATTCCTACGCAGGGAATAATTTCGGGTTATTTCACACAGGATACCATAACTAGAAAGTAGAAGAACATAACTGTCAAGGCCCTAACAGGTGCTCACGAGTGGTGTGACTGGTTCCGCTTCGGGCGAGCATGAATTGAAGCAGGAATTGTAAAGATGCTCGCTCATGCTCGCGCGATGGTGAGGCCGATAACGGTAACAGAAGTAAATGCTGCTGTCATAGCAACTGGTAACAGTGATCACCTACTTACTTTTTTTGTTTATATATATATATATATATATATATATATATATATATATATATATATATATATATATGTGCAGGAAAGAGACAAGGAACCTTTTGGAAGACGTACTTAAACGTTTTCGGCTGGTGGACTTCGTCAGAGTACAGTAAACTGACAAAGGCTGGTCCACCAGCCGAAAACGCTAAGTGAATACGTCTTCCAAAAGGTGCGTCGTCTCTTTCCTGCATGCTGAACCTTGAAGAAATTGCATATATATATATATTGCGACAAGTACTATATTGCAATCCAAAGTTTGACGGTAACCCGTCTGGCCGGGGAAATACATATTGAATCGCGGGAACATACATCGTCCAAAAGAACTGAAAATTTAATGTCGTTTCAGCTCCCCATACGGGAGCCTTGTTCATATTAAAACCCATAACAGTGACACAGCGCACTTAAGCACGTTTCAGCATGTGACTCAAGCAACGAGTAAGTTCCGTCGGAAGTGTCCCGTCATTCCTATTCAGCGGATGCGCCGTGGTCTGCATGCGCAAGTATACTAGATGCAGGCGTGACGCAAGCTTCTTTTCCTTGGTCAGAACACGTACACTCAGAAACGTTTTAGTAAACGTGGAAGACAAGTTGCCACGAAAAAAAAAGCCCCGGTGTAATCTACGTCATAAAGTGCGATGACTCTGACTACGAGTATATCGGCGAGACAGGTGACTTCAAGAAACGTGTAAACAGCATGAGTATGACGTCAGGTAACGGCACGTGGCCTCGAGTGCCCTTGCTGAACATGTGGAATCTACAGGACACAATATTGACTGGGCAAGTGCACGTGCTCCGGCCAAGGAAGAGCAGCTGACCCGCCGTGGTTGCTCAGTGGCTATGGTGCTGGACTGCTAAGCACAAGGTCGCGGGATCGAATCCCAGCCACGGCAGCTGCAATTCGATGGGGCGAAAACACCCGTGTACTTACATCAGGTGCACGTTAAAGAACCCCAGGTGGTCCGGAGTCCCTTACTACGGCGTGCCTTGTTATCAGATTGTGGTATTGGGACGTAAAACTCCATAATCTGCTCTTTTTCAAAGAAGCTTGCGTCACGCCTGCATCTAGAATCCTTGCGCATACAGACCCCGGCGCACCCGCTGAATAGGAATGACGGCACACTTCCGACGGTGTATACTCGCTGCTTGCGGGTTTTAATGTGAACAAGGCTCCTGTATGGGGAGCCGAAGCGTCGTTAAATTTCGAGTTCTTTTGGACGGTGTATCTTGTCGCGTTTCTTGGAAAAGTGCTAATACATACAACACACGTGCACACATCATATACAGAAAAATTGCTAAAGCGAACATTGCAACTTTCATCGAAATTTCGTTGTTGAGGTTGACGGGGATGACCTATTTCAATCGAATGATTGAAATAGGTCATCAAGTCTGCGCGCAGGTCATCAAGATGCAGCGTGCACGACACACAAAATCAAATAAGCGTATATGAATTCCTTCCCTATGAAATATGATTTTTTTAATATAGGAAATACTAGAAACCATGGATTGATACTTTCTTACTGAATATAATTAGGTCTGGTAACAAACCACTCGCATTACCTATTTCAAACAAAATGCCCAGAATTTTCTTCTAAATATCAGAAATGTAAATCTAAACTAGTTGCCAATCTTGAGCGGGCATGAGCGTAAGCTATTACGAACAAAAAATTGTCATAATATAAGGGACTTGTAAAAACTATGGCAACAAATTAATAAACTGTCCCGCTGAATGGCCGATTAAGGCGATAGCGAGGACTCAGGTTCACGTGGGCCAATGACGAACGACAAAAAATATTTAAAAAATAGAAAGATGAAAAAATCTTTACATGGGAATCGCTTTCGTGGCGCTACAGGTTCCACCTGCAATCCGCAACTCGCTCCCAAAGTTTCTGATTCGATTTTGTTGCTCACCAGTCAACTAGAAATATTACAATTACTTCAGAAGTAAAAAAAAGAAAGCAACAGCGCGTGTGTTGATGATGAGATAAAGACACAACCTATCCAAAGAGTTGGCCATTTAACTATGAAAACCCAGCACTTTCTGCAGGCGGTGACCGCTACCAATGAAACATTTTAAAGCCTTTGTTATCTATAAAAATGGCGAGCCAAATGACGTGAGCAATTAGTGGCTAATTTTAAGTCCTACCAATTTTTTGTAAAGAGTAATTGAACATAGCAGAATATATTGCCGCGTATCGTCCTTTCGGCCGGTGTCCGTTTTCACCGCGGATTATCACTGCTGTCAGGTTGCCGCTCGGCGCAAGAGTCCCTATCACCTGGAATGACGTCGTGCTGCCTGATCGTGTCCGGTCACATCCCTCGTGTTTCGCGAATAGAGTTGTGCTGACATCGTGGAATGTACAACGCGAGCACCAGCGATGGCAGTACAGGATGCACGCTGAGACATGCGTAAATAGCGGACGCACTTGACCCGTGGCATTCGCTCCGACGACGGCGCTCGCCGTTATCGCTGTGTTGCTTGCCTTTCTGGGCACACGTTCGCCCGATAAAAAAAAGTTCTCGCAATTTTGGCAGTGTTTTGGTTTTGCTTCCTCGGTGCAACGTGGCACTATTACTGCAATGATCTTGAGCTTTCGTAACACAAACAAGGTTATCGTAGAACGGCCGTGACATTAAAAGAAAATGAAAGCGAGCGTTACTAACTATTAAAGATAAACAACTTCCTACAAAAGCTACTAGCGCTCGGATTATTTTTAGACTTGAGGAAAGCATTTGATTCCTTTTACCCGCCGTGGTTGCTTAGTGGCTGTGGTGTTGGGCTGCTAAGGACGAGGTCGCGGGATCGAATCCCGGCTACGGCGGCCGCGCATTTCGATGGGGGCGATATGCGAAAACACCCGTGCATTTAGATTTAGGTGCACGTTAAAGAACCCCAGGTGGTCCATATCATCCCGGAGTCCCCTACTACGGTGTGCCTCATAATCAGATCGTGGTTATCTAGCCTGACAATTTCCTAAACAATAAAACCAAGACTAATGTGTTACGTCGGACAAACAATAGTACTTACTCTCTCCACTTTTTGTGGTGCCTTTTTAAGCATGAAGCAGCCTCTTCAATCATTTTATTTGGCGAGGATTTTGTCGAACCGTGAACATCCTTCACTTGTGACTGTCGCAATCTTTCTGTTATACAAATAATCAGTATTGCAGATACATTATTTTGGCATGTATGCTTCTGCTCCAGGAAAATGTATTGCAATTGGCGTGCGACGCGACAAGTATTAATTCTTAAAGCTCGTGTACTGGACATTTGAGACTTGAAGACCTTCCAATGGCGTTAGAAAAACAATAAAGGTTTTCATAAGCTATCAAATTACACCAAATACAAGAGAGAGAGAGAGAGAGAGAGAGAGAGAGAGGGAGAGAGAGAGAGAGAGAGAGAGAGAGAAAGAGATACTATTTAATGGATCGTGGAGAGGTTTTCCTGGCGGCGGGCATGCTACTCGGTATAAATGCGATGATAAATCACTCTCATCTCCCTTTCAATCAATCAATAACCCCTTACAATAGTGTTTTTCCGTGCATTATAACGTATTAAGCATTTGATAGGATATACAAATTTTATACGTACACTAGATATATTGGTCGTTTATTATGACTGAAACAGTTCATGCGCCTACGGTTAAAGAAAACGTAAAAGAACGTTCCCACTGCTTCTCTTAGACTGGCTCATAAATCCGCTTGTGGTGTAAGTACAGTGCCATAGGGCTAAGTCACAATAAACATGCTTCTTGCATATCACAAGTTATGTATCCTACAGGTGAAGCGTAGCAGTTAATGCAAGCTAATCATAAAATAGCAGCTAATTTCGATGCCATACTTTTGAAATAATCGGGCCAAGCCATTCGTTCTGCAATATTCACGCTTGAAGACATGTCGAGTGTGAACATCACGCTGCGCCAAAGACTTGTGTCGGTCTTTAGTTTTCTTTCTTCCTTTTCTTTCCTTTTTCTTTTCTTTTTTGCGCCAGATGACGCACTGGCAGAACTCGGGAGGGGACATATTGTTGAACAGGTGTGTCGATGAACTGTTTGAAGGCTGCCATTTACTATTCCTGATGGCTTAACAAAGCAGCGAGACACTACTGTCACTCAGCATGACAAGTCGACGGGTGCTCGCGAAACGAATTGATTCGCTGCTGCCGGCGCGGTGGACAACGCGCAACGCGAGGAGCCGTGACCACGACTCCGAGGTTTACGTGACGTCCGGCACACTGCTCATGCCCCAATGCCGTCTCCGGAAACGCGTGACTCTGGTCTAAATTCGATGCTCTTCATAGCGGCTCAACAGGCCACCGCTCCCGGTTATCGGAGAGGCACGATAACTTCTTTTCTCCCCTCACTGAAGGCGAAGGAACAAGGGCGCGAAACCACGATCAACGGGAGCCTGGTCAGTGGCTATGAATTCGCGAGGAAACTACCATCTCGATGACCCTCGCAGGTGACTAAAATAGCGATTGAATTTCCCTTCATTGGTATAATAAAAGGCCAGATTATTTTTTTAAAACATTAACTCTGCTAATGTGTAATGTTTGTAACACTGTCTTTTGGTTAATGAACAATGGGCCGAAGAAGGGGGATCTCAGGCCGGAACCAGTCTTTCGACAAGGGCACTTTTATTCGTCAATGTGAAAACAAGTGTTCATGTCTATGCGGTTCCAGCATGAGGCTTCCCTTCTTCGCCCACTGCTGAGCAACTTCAAGCCTCCATCTCCCTGCGACGCCTTTGTCTTAGCTCTCTATTGTTTCAATTGTTGAATTTCATACGCATAGCATACGAACATCGACATTCGCGTTTTGGCTCTACCACCCTTCACCCTTTTGCTTATAGGATGATAGCGGGACCTACAGTTTGCCTTGCCTGCATTAGTATACGTCTAAAGGTACAGCGCTTGTGCATATCGTCACAGACCTGCATCCAGGTCACTTTCACCGACGGGGAGTGCACATAATAGAATGAGCGGGTCAGTGCGGAAAGTTTAATATCAAAAAGCGTGTTCTTAAATATGTTTTGATTTCAGGAACCCACCGATCTGCCACGGTTGCTTATCAGGCTCTGTCTTCACCGGTGTGGTCTTTCAGAAGGGCAGACATCTGAATATTCGAAATTATCGCGGGATTGACGATGTCCTTTGCCGACAGTGTATTTGACCGGGGGCACGTAATAAATGCCGCTCCCACCTTAAAATTCGTGAAATCTCCCCGCTTACTCCGCATACTCACTGACTACCGTATAGAGTACGTAGTTTAGTCTACGGTTAATTCACAAGGATCCCTAAATTATAGCTGGGTGCCCCGCATAATTTACACTGTAGTTCAGTATAAATACTGCAATGAGGACGCAGAAATTGTGCAGTAACTCGCACAAAAAAAAAAAAACAATGAACAGCGGGTTCGAGTCAACCTTGGGGGGAAACGAAACCCCCTATTTCAATCTCATCTTAAATTGCGCTCAACAGGTCCGAGGTTGCTGAGAGGGGGTGGGGGGGGGGGGCACCGACATTCAAAATACCCCGACATATGTTGTGTGCCGCTGTTGCTTCTGTGCTTATCAAAGGACAACAGGGGTCCGCCAAGGGTGTGCGTGAGTGTCTGTGTGGTGCAACTGAAGGCCGCAATCTCTAACAGCGGGCGAATCATCCGCTCCCTCGTCCCCGAATAAAAGGGGCGCGACCAAGAGTTTGGGAGGAGTCGTGAGATAATTGGGTGAACTTGATTGGATCGCTACCAATATCTGCCGTTCCCCGACCCAGGGGCCTAGGGAAAGAAGTAGCTATTTAAACGCAGTTATTAGTCCCTGCTAGGTGGTCTGAAAGCTGAGCTTTTAATCTGCTTAGAAGCAGTCGAGGGGCTAGTGCCTCCCAGGTGTTCTATTCAAAACCGTTAGCTTCTCGCACCCGTTGCCTAAGCAGGCGACCAACCAGTTCGCGCTTCTTCTCGTCGAGTGCTCATACCAAGTTTGGTTGGCACGCTGTGATGCAGTTTTCGAGGCACAGACGCCGGGCCTTCACGAAGTGCTTGCAAAAGCACGGAAAGAGGTCTGGTTCAATTTCACCCGGGAGCGGCATCACTTAGGCGAGAAGTTTCTCGAAGTATGAGCTCGCCCTGCCGTGATCTTCGACGAGTCAGGAGGAAAGCTCTCCATCAAGCGATGATGCAAGCATTTAGAGTAGCTCGACGTGGCCATGTGTGCCAGTCGAACCACGCGTTTCTGATCGTCTTTATGGAACCCAGAGCGACGACCGGTCGTGACGCACCCTGATGCGGTATCCCTATATCGCGTACGGCTTTTGTGGTCTCCACGGTTGTTTGCCTTGACCTCCTTTGTGTTAAGGTAATCCGAGGGCCGGTTGGGCTCGTGTCCCTGAAAACCAACATGGCTTTTTGTGCGCTCAGCGCAGAACCTCTGGCGGCTTCCTTGTCCGGGAAGGACCGTTGGCCAGAACCAGAGCGCCCCCCCCCCCCCCCATCGTGTCAGCCCGGGTTGGGGAAGGGGGTAAATGTAGCGAATGATACTGTGTTTTTGAGTATTACATGTAAGTTATGGGACGCGGCATCTACGGGCGCCAAGTCCTCTTCCCATCTGACAACGGCGCCTGGGCCACCTAGCCGCGTCTGAACCCCGAGTGATTAGTTGACGTAAGAGATGACAAACCAACGTCTGCAACGAAGCTCACGGTAGTTCCCCTCGAGTTAGCTCAACCTGCTCGAGGGAAGTCGTCAGATTTAAACTCGGGAAACCCAGCCCAGCAATCGCATCCACCTCAACAAGATCGGCTCGCCAGCGTCCTTTGGGAAAGCTCTACCGCCGACCTCGCGGTTTATGAACTTGTTCGGTCCTGTGTATGCCATCATTTCTTTTCTTTTGAACTTTGTTCTAGTGAACCCCTGTTAAGAGGAAGCTTTAGCTCGGGCCCAACTCCGACACTGCATATTCAAATACAGGTAAAAAGCAAAAAATGTTTTTTCTGAGATAACCCCTGGACCGATTTTAATGAAATTTCTTGCATTTCAGAGATAATGTTAAATTTTAGTGATTTTTGGAAGCAGAATATCGATTTAGGGCCTGAATTTTGTTAAGAAAGCTTTCGAAAATTCGAAAGTTTGAAAGAAATAGAGAGCGTAAACTTTATTTTCAAATCAGTAAGATTTGAGTCCGGCGTATTTTTAGTGGGTCTGGGTACCCGCCGCGGACGCGGTTCCGAGACCTTGTCTCAGAGCGCTTTCCTCGGCTCGCCGGACGGCCCAGAGTTGTGCTGTCAGGTTCGAGCTGATCAGTGCGGTCTTCCAGCGTGAGCGGAGGCTGGCGGTAGAAGAGACGGAGGGGTCGGCACTGCCGACTTGTTTGTTAAGTGCTGACATTCCCATAACATGTGATTAAGTGTGGCAACCTCACCACGAAGTTTAGAAATTAGTAGCTCTGCAACGAGAACAGATATCGCAGTACTGTAAATGGCATCCGTTAGATCACTGAAAGCGGACAAATTCGACGTGTCATTTTATATCTTACGTGAATTTTTTTACATTGTGTACAAGGGTTCTGTAAAAGCTCTATTTACATATTACTAATTTTTTAGATTCATGTGTAACATACCAATGTTGTTCGCTTTAAATGTACTATTAGATGTAATTACCATAATTGTGGTATCATCTTTCATTGCTGAGTTACAGAGTTGTAAACTTGATAGTTTCGTTTTCTGAAAATTTTCGATATTTGCCAATTTTTAATAAAAAAGTTGACGATCTAAATCAAAAATTCGAAACAACAGTCACTAGATTTTAAGCTTTTCTTTTAATTACAACAAACGTCGCCTATTTTGGTGCAGTGGTTGCCGAGAAAAACGAATTCTCCTTTTACATGTATTTAGATAGGATCACCCGAGCTAAGCTTCCTCTTAAGTTTATTCTTGTGTGGTGTTAGTGAGATTAGATCCGCGCCGTGCCTAATTTTAAAGCGAAGCTTTCTTTGCCTCTTCCTTCTACTTTCCCACCACTGCTGCTGCTGCTGCTGCTGCTGCCTGGCACACCGTATCGGGGGGTGTGCCAGACAGAGCGCGGCAGAGGAAAGGCGACGCGAGAAACTCGCTTGCACCGCATCGAATGCCCTCTGGAGCTCCCTGGGCGTCGCCACAATACCCCCTTGACGGCTGTAGTTATGCGCGACCCCCCGTAAAAACACTGTACGAACTGCAGCCCTTACCTTTCTACAACTTGCCACCGTCCAGAAAGGAGGTGGGCGACGGAGCCACGAAACGGGTGAATTTATGCCTTGGCACTACTTGCTCGCAACTCGCATTCATGAGAGGAGGGCGCGAAAGGAAAAAGGTAACGTGCGAAGGCGAGGAAATGCTTCTACTAGACGCGAAAGCGCTTACGGACAAATTGGTTAAATTTAAGTTCAAGGTACGGTACGGCACGTTTATGCTATTTATATTCTCGACGGCCCACGAACGTGCTCGCCGAAATCGGTGTCATTTGAGTGTTGCTTGTCTTTCTAGCTGAGCTCTAGTTTGCCCAATAAGGAATCTTTATTTACACCTCCTGGTAGTGCTTACGCTCCCTTACTGTCCCTACACTATAAGAATAAATACGAGCCGCAAAACGCGACGTCAAGAAGATGCAGCGGCGCTGCCGTTTCATTTTCTTTTTTTTTGTTTGAAACGTCACATTTCGGGCTGACAATAATAATAAAAAGAAAACTAAGGAAAACAGACAAACTACATTGGCGTGAATTTTCTCGGTAGGCAGGATTAACAGACGTTAAAAAGTTCAGAAAGGCACTTGCATATAGGTTAGTGTTCAAAGCGCCGATCAGCGAAGACAAGATTATCAAACGACGGCAGTCTGCTTTTCACGCGCTTCACTGTGCCCCTTAGAAACGTGCAGCGTGTGTTTACGTAGGAGGATTCTTCGCAGTAGCGCTCACGCTTTCTTGCTCCCTTACTTGATTGTCATTCCACGCGGTGTCAAAAGACGCACAAACATGTGTCGTATAACTGCGCGTCTTGTAACGTTAACAGGGGCCGAAGCCTGTCGTAGAACGCCGTCCGCTGGATCTCTGGAACATCAGGAATAACATCATAATTTAAGCTAGCAACGCTGGGAAGCGGCGACTATAGAACGCGGTAGCTGCCCACGTGGAAAATTCGCGTTGACCAATTGGTGCGCCAAGGAAATGAGACCGATGGGGTCGACATTTTTTCCCTTGGAATCCTGAACACATGCAAGCACGGGACGGTTGAGGATGATGCGTGTGTGTGTGTCAGAGGGAGAACATAATAGCATCACTGAAGTTGCTGTTGCCACATGACGAAAACCGGAAGCGTTCGTAAATCCGGTACTGCTCTTTTTTCCTCACGATTCTAATTTCTGCATAGCTCTAAGATACACACATGCTACCTGACTGCTTGTAAGCTAACCGCATATTTTATTATTTTATCACAAGTAAATATCTCTCTCCCGACATGCAGCGCTTTCGTTTTGTTTGCCTCTGCGTTCAGTAAGGTACAGGTGCCCCTTGCTGCGGTTTGGTTTCTCTCGGCATGTCGGCGAGTGCGGCGAGGATGCAGGATCAGTCACTGTCGGTCATCGTGCTTCACGACACTGCATTATAGAAAGCGCGCCCTGCGCAGCTTCTAAAACGGGCGTACGCGGCCCAGATGAAGCGCAGCGAGCGTTTCCGTCACGTGTACTCCTCGTGCAGCAACGAATTCTCGTAGTTTCCTGGACGGCACGCACACAGTCCTGCTGTTGGCCACACGGCCGCGCTCGATCGAAGCTGCTTTCAAGGCTGGCCCTGCATTACGCGGCCGGCTCAATGGACGCGCTCATCAAGGCACGACGTCAATAAAGGAAGCTCGAGCGAACCCCCCCGGTCACAATGGGTGTGCGCAGGACACGAATTATGGGCACGACTATACAATCGTTGCCAAAATCGCCACTGATGTATGTTGTGTCACGGGCAGCGGAAAAATGAAACATATTTGGGACAACCAAAATGCATCATAGTTCGACTGGCAGAAGACACCGCCCCACTTCGTCCATTTCCACTATAACGCGCTACGGTCGCTCCTTAACCATGCAACATATGCGGGAGTATGGCTTCGTAATTTCTATTAAACACATATAACTATACTGCTGCAATGGTTTCCTCTTTGCCGTTAATTTTCTATTTGTCCTCAGTAGCAGTACTGTCCTCCACAGCATTCACGAAACGCAAAGCATATGTGCCATTTTGGGGGCTCCCGAGACCGCATCGTTTTCTCGTGCGTGCGTCCTCAACCTACAAGTGCATGTTCAACTACCGGATACACACATATATATATATATATATATATATATATATATATATATAGCAACCCTGGTGTAGGGCATGTATACGGAACACAAAATTGACACATTGAACGAAATCTTGGTAGAAAGATCTTCGCATTTGTTTCTACATGTTCTTTGCCCATCGATACGACACAGGAAATTGTCTTCGACCTAAAATAAATTTACCTCGCACTGTCAGTAGTATTTCAGTGTGCTGAAAGAGTGCGACATTCATGCGTGCATATATGACTTTCTAATGCGAACTATATATGACATCGGTATTTTGTGCTTTGATTTATACGTGACTTCGTCTGTAACGATCATAGTCTGCGTGTGACGTGACCTGTGTTGCGGGGTGTCTAACTTTATCTTTTTTTCCTTCCTGTTCCTTCCTCTCCTCTTCAACCGGTTGGGCGTGGTTAGGAAGCAACTGACAGCCCGCTTATCTTTCTCTTTTTGTGGTGTTTGCATGTGTTTATTAATAATAACGCATCAGAGCAGCACATTGGGTTATGAGGCTTCAAGTAGTGGAGGGCTCCGGATTATTTTTGATCATCTGAGGGTCGCGAGTTATTGCGCTAAACAAACGGGAACAAAGAACAGTTACACAAGGACGAGCGCGTTCTTACAACTGGGACCAGTTGTTAGAACGCGCTCGTTCTTGTGTAACTGCTCTTTGTTCCCGTTTCCTTAGCGCGAAAATTCACGATGCATCAATTACGACAAGGTCGAATCGCAGTGACACCTGAGGCTCATTTTAAGTGCACCTAAATCCAAGTATATGAACGTTTTTTCATTTCGCCCACATTGAAATGCTGCCGCCGCGGCTAGGATCGAGCCCTCGGCTTCAGCAGAGCAACGTCATTAGCCACTAAGCTACCGCGGTGGCTTAAACGGAGCGTGTTGCTGCAGGTTATGACTGTGTTGACGGCGAGACCTAGCAGTGTAAAGGCAAGCATTTTTGTGCCGTTCATAGCTAAATTGTTTCCAATTCACCTTCTCTCAAAGGCGATCGCCTGTGCAACGTCTTTCACCTCGAGCCGTCGGGCGTGATCGCAGCTCCGAAAGTCAGTGCGTACGGATTTCGTACGGCAGCCACCGCCTGCCCATTATATGTCGCATGTCAGAGAGAAGAAATCACTTTTTTCTTTTAAACTTTGCAGCACAAGTATGAACTGTGTAAACATAGTAGCTTCGTTTAAGTTGCCCGTGTGCTCTATTTGAGTGTACACCCTTTGAGGCCGCTTGACCGCCAAGTGTGCCACGTTGGGTCATGCGGTCGTTGTCAACGCCGTAGCCACTGCGCCACCACGGCGGATATATTTCGTGCTTTCACAAAACTAAATCGGACAGCAAATAATCACAGTTCAAGCGAGTCACGTAGAAAGGCAGGGCTGAACATAAATGGGAAGCTCAGTTCCGGTTTTAGCTAATGAGCAGAACGACTGAAGACCACGTTAGGGCCTGCAAGGTTAAAATACATTGCTCGCTGATTGGTTAGAGACACAGCCCGTAGTAGTCACTGTCACCCGTATAGCGACATCGCTATTTGCGACTATTACACGTGCACCTCTTGCACACGTACGTGAAAGCTTCCTGCAGCTGGAGGAGACGCTGGGTTGTGCGAGAACGTGAGTGAAATCGCAACATCGTTACAGAAGTTGCCGTGATCTTGCATCAGAAGAGGGAGAGCTGTGTCACCTCAAGGGCACCGGCACCGATCCAATCTGCGCGCTGTTTTGCACGAGTGTCTGCGCGCTGCTAGAAACTATTGAGATAGGACGGAGGCGCGCGCACCGAATTGGCACTGAATGAATTTACCATCGCACGTCTCTTCTTCTGCATAAACGGATGTGGCGCCTGCTTTCCGCACATTACGAATAACAGGTTTGCTCGTTTCCATGAACAGGGCGGAGAGACTGGGGCGGAGAGCGCAAAATGTTCGCGCACATGTTTTATGCAAGACTGCGTATCTCCTATTCGCCTGACTGTAACAATAGACAGCACGTTACAGCGTTAACCTTGTGGTGCAGAAATCGTCACATTCAAGGAATATACTACACTGTGAGGTTTACTTGGAGTATAATCTTGAACCGTTTGCTCTTCAGCCATCAGCACACATGGTCATAAATTGATCCACTGGATCTATTTGTCGCCATGCTAGGCGGATTCGACAGCGTGCACCAATGTGCGTGGGATATGGTGGCATTGTCCTGTCGTTAGTATAGTAGTAAGCAACGATTCTTGCGCCTTTTCGACGAGTGGAAATGGTATAGCGAAATAAAGGGAGTTCGTTTGTGCACATATCCTCAGCACAGTCTTGAGAAGACGATTAAATTAATGCAACCATCATTGCTGTTATTTCTTTCTTCTAACTCTGCACTACAGTCGAACGCCCCTACTACGAACGCATATACAGCGAAATGACCTATATAACGAAGCATTGATTCAGTCCCGGTTGAATTTCTATCTTTCATATATATGATGAACGCCTCTACAACGAAGACCACTACAACAAATTTGCCGCTATAACAAAGAAATGTAGGCGTCCCCGACGGCTGATTTGTTGCATTACAATGAACGCCGCGTATATACATAGAGGCGCCGTCACTGCCCTCAGCAGACGTCGCCAAAGCGCGCTCTGCGCTGGTGGCAAGCGTGGTGATGTCACAAGTAGTCCGGCTGCACTGCTCCAGGAATCTCCAGGAAGCTTTGCCTTGCGTGACTCCCGCGGAGCGTGCTGCGAACCTCGGTGCACTAAGGTTGGCTGCAGTTCGCACATTGTCAGGCAAAGTGTGCACAAAAAAAAAAAAATGAAATAGCGACTTATTTCACTAGCTTACTCTTGAACTGATGTTGAATAAACTTTTTCTTTTCTTGAACGCGCTTAGCCTGCTCTGGTGTAAGCGGTACGGTGTACGTGTGCTTTACTACACAGTGTCCTGCATAACGAAGAATTTTGTAGGTCGCGAGCACTTCGTTACAAAGGCGTTATACTGTGTGAGGAAATTTTAAATCTACAAGAAGGGGTGTCGCGGCTTCCCTATTCTGGCTTAATGTTCTTGATAGGAGACAAAAGTGGACAGCGCTCGCGGCATCTTCCGAGCACACCCTATAGTCATCACTTCGATTCGACATGATAGCTGATACTATGTATACGCGTACTGCAACAAATGTTTTCCCTCGTCAAACATCCTCGAAATGCGAGCAAATAATCATTACATACGCGATTTCTTATAGAACGGCGCAAGGAATAAAAAGCGGGGGCACGCTTGTTTTGCATTGAACAGCTATAAAAAAGCTTCCGCAACTTGTCAGCGGACGTGGATACACGGATCAAAGGTGCCTGCTTACCGTTTTCCAAGCCGCAGCTGCGAGCGTTTCGAATTTCCCTTTTGTGCAAGGTGAACTGTGTAATAAACACAGCACTGTTTTGACATTCTGACATTCAGCAAGTGTCGAAAGTCCAACTTGTCCCTCTTCCACCGTCTTTTATTGTTTTTCTGGTGAGAAAAAAAATTATGGGGTTTTACGTGCCAAAACCACTTTCTGATTATGAGGCACGCCGTAGTGGAGGACTCCGGAAATTTGGACCACCTGGGGTTCTTTAACGTGCACCTAAATCTAAGTACACGGGTGTTTTCGCATTTCGCCCCCATCGAAATGCGGCCGCCATGGCCGGGATTCGATCCCGCGACTTTGTGCTCAGCAGCCCAACACCATTCTGGTGAGAAACGAACGCTTGTCAAAGAACTCGAAGTTAACCCCTGTGCTAAAGAGAGGACGTTTCTCGATCCTGTAAGAATATATACCGTATACGTATAGGGGAAGAGAATGGTTTTGTTTGCCTACTGCGCAACCAGAAGGAACGCGAGCCTGTCAACCACACTATTCCCACAGCGTCGGTCCTTAACGCATCTGCACGAGTAAATTCAAGAACTGCGTTACTGTTATACTAACGCCCGAGGGCTAGCTGTTTGCCAACAATACAAGCCTACGATTGGGAACCCCAGGAGAAGCGGAATCAGATGGTGGGCTCAAACTGCAGCCACGCCTGCTGAATGCCTGTCGATGTGTTTTGCCAACGAACGGCAACACAAAAAGATCACGGAAGCGACAACCGTAATGGATGCCGGTGTCCCTTTAGTGCAGATAATTCTGCGATACGAGGTTGCAAATACCGGTCATATACTACATCAGCGGGCTATAGCAAAACGCGCATTCAGGCTCTCTTATCGGAAGCGCACAAGGCTGAACTCACTTGACCTACAGGAGCGTTCCCGTGTATTCCACAGCGCAGCCGCGGCAACAACGGCACTGCGGCGGCGCTTCCGTTCGGCGGCCGTCAATTAATGCGAGGCTCGCGCGAACCGGCATAAGGCGTTCATGCTTGGGAGCTGGTACGTTTGCACAATGGACGTGCGTCAGCAGGCGCGGCCAGGTTGCGCTGTGCAACGCGGCGACAAGACAACGCGCTTCGTTGATGCGCTTGCAAAGGTCGCGCACGTGTCAGCGAACACGACGAGCGCGGCACGGCTCGTGAAAACGAAGCAAGCAAACGAATTGAGCATATACACCAGCTGCTATACATCCTACGTACAGTACATCAGCTGCTATACGGCTTTCGCGAATAGTGCAGCGAGAACCCTGTTGTGTTCGAGTGTCGCAGAATGTGTGTGAGCGAAAATATTGCAAGAAAAAAAAAATAGAGCACGCGACTCGAAAGCACAGGAATACGCTGCACAGTGTTCTGCTGTAGCAATCGTCCTTGAAATTCAGCGCCGTTATCGTTTCAGCGAGCCAGCAAATCAAATGTACAACAACAACACAGGCCACGTTTACATGAATCCGACGCGAGCGGGTCGAGTCAGGATTCGGGCTGACCGAGTCCAACGTGACCGCGTTTACATGAACTCGCTTCTGACGAGCCTGGACAACGACGGCTCACAGAGTCGAGCAATTTCTTTCTCTATGGTCGAGCCATGGTCGAGCCGAGACATCGACGCGTTCGAACTGGGCTCCCGGTTCCCGCCGCCGTCTGCAACGGCTCTATTTCACGGGTCTTATCGCTACGGTGAGCTTTCACTGCACAGTGCATGTCTCTGCCTTGTCCTGATACTATTCCCGCTGGCGGTGCATAGATAGCGACGTCACAGTGGTCCTCGAGACTCGGCACTGGCGGGCGCGACGCGTCCGCGTTTACATGCACGCTGCACACGGGTTGGTTTGAGTCAACATACCCCATGCAGTCGGGCTGATTCAGCCGCAAAGTGCCTCGAGCGGCCAGTCGCACGGCATTGCAATTTTGTGTGTATTCGCGGGCCTCTTTCACGCTCGGAAAAACACTGTAATGTATCACGTATGAGCATCAGAGAGCTGAATCGGGAGTTTTTCATGCTGCTCTACAATTTTCTCACTGACACTTTTCATCTAATCATAATAATTCAGAAGTTGAATTCAGAAGACTAATTCTCTAATTAGGCGGAATGCAAAAAAGAAAGAAAGAAAAGGAATCTGAGTATCTCCAAGCGACGGCAAACAACATTACCTTGGTTGTGTCCAGCTACGTGGCATTTGCATATTTTTAAATTTTGGTGCATGATAGTTGGGACACCCTGTATAGCGTTGCAACTACTCGAAGCAAGACCACGCGATGAGTTGGAAAAAAGTTACGCGCAGAATCTCCCGTTGGAGTTAAATAAATGACACGTAAGCATTTGCTGCTAATCCCCTGCTGTTTCATCGTCCTATGCTGCTGTGTTTGACATAATTGCGAGAAACACCGCGATAGGATCGTGACACGGGGAAGCGCGGTTGCAACACCGAAATGTTAATTGAGACCAGCATGAGACGACGATGAAGAAGCGAGTAGTTGCAATGTTCACTCATGTTATATGATGGGGTGTTTGGATGATGCCCCTGCTTCGTGGAAGATGAGCAATGACCGATGCGGGCTGTAGTACGTGACGTAATTGAACAGTGTCACGTTTGGTAGACCTCGTACGTGGCGAACCATTATCAACCGCGATTAACCGTGTTCCCGCTGCGGCTGCATATGGCGCGGCCGCGTGGGCCCTATCTTGAAGGCTATCTGCTATAGGAGGACACAGTGGGCGGAGTGCTGATAGCTTCGTGTGCGCTTTGTTCTCGCCGCTTAGTCTGCGTTGGAGCGAGAGGCAGCACAAATGTGAATTCGCTCGCTGCTGCGGGTCCTATATCTGGAAAGCGATCTCGTCTTACGTGACGGATGGACGGGTTTCCTCGTTGGGTAGGCATAGCAATGCTTTCGCATTTAAAACACATCGGAAAGGACGAAAACTATGCCAGCTATTGATTCTGGCGGCTACCTGCGGTGATGGTGTAGTGGCTTTGGCGTTAAGCTGCTAAGCCTGAGGGCGCGGGATCAGATCGCGGCCGCAGCGGCCGCATATAGATTAAGGCTTGGTTTATGTGGTGACCGCAACTTTTACGCAATTTGTATAATTCTGTTCAGTGAATTACATGTGTTGTGTGTTCTGGCTGTTCAAAACATCTGACTTTATATATGCGTACGTGGACTGAACTAATGCACAGAACTTTGCGACTCATGTACTGTTGGACTGTATATTTTTTATTGATGCGGTGTTCTACGGAGTGTTATATTTTGTGTCGCTATTCTCCCTTTTTACGCAAATTTGTTTCGTTTGCCAAGTGACAAGGAGCAGCCGGTGCCACCATAAAGGCGCCAACCTCTCCTAACATTCACTTCAATAAAAAAAAAAAACGCGAAATGCAAAAGCACCCAGGTACCGTGCATTTGGTGCACGTTAGAGAAACCCTGGTGGTCAAAATAAATCCGGAGTCCCCCACTACGGTGTGCTTCATATCGTGGTTCTGGCACGTGAAACCGAAGAGCTTCTGGGGGTTTACGCGTGGCCATACGCAGTGGAAATGTTTCTGGAGCGCCTAATTCCAGTGCCTGCTCGATATCATTCGATGTCAGGTGGAGACACGACCGCACAAGTGGTGAAGCGGGCGCGAAAATACACCAAGGTGAGAAAAGGACAATCAGGAAGAGGAACGAGCAGAATAAAAAAGCGAGAGGCGACCACCCCGAAAGATAGACGGCTGTGTTTATCTTTCGGAGCACGCCAAACCACAAAGCCCGTGTTTATAGCAGTGCCAAGAAGCACGGAACGACGCATTCTCACATTCTGTGCTCTGCGGCAGTGCGGGCAGTCTACTACGCGCCACGTGTAAACAACTCTCCGCACACCGTGGCGCATGCAGTGACTATCTGGCAGCAGTGGACGGTGCTCTTGTCCTCGCCCGCTCTCCCTTCCCTCAGCTGGCACCGTAAACAGCAGCCGTCAAAACAGGCCGTGCCCCCGCTTTTGTGTTGTGGCGCCCTCCCTTTCCTAGCGTCACCTCGCTTTATCGGTGCGCGTATATTTAGCAATCGCAACTGACCTGTTCTCGCTTCGAAGCGGGGGTGAGCTTTTCCATGCGAAGCTTCACTTGCCCGCGTTCGGATTATGTTTGGGGTAGGGCAGCCATTTTCACACCGACGATTTAAAACTATACATTTCTTCTACACAAGGAGATGCTACATCGTTCCTGCCTTCGATCCGGCCTGTGAGAAATACGACAACTTGGTTATTTAATTTTAAAAAGTTAAATTATGGGGTTTTACGTGCCAAAAACACTTTCTGATTATGAGGCATACCGTAGTGGAGGACTCCGGAAATCTCGACTACCTGGTGTTCTTTAACGCGCACCTAAATCTAAGTACACAGGTGTTTTCGCATTTCGCCCCCATCGAAATGCGGCCGCCATAGCCGGGATTTGATCCCGCGACCTCGTGCTCAGCAGCCGAACACAATAGCCACTGAGCAACCACGGCGGGTTGGTTATTTAATTAATCATGGCGAGGAGTCATAATAAGTTACTGATTTTATACAGTGGGGGCGATGTTGTGGCGCAAGCCTCCTAGGAGGTGCAGAGTGCGCGACACATGGCATTGCTATCGTAGACATGAAAGCAGATGTCATTACAAGATCAACCTAGCAACAAAAAATACTATCGACAAACGCGGAATACATGCGGCACTTTAACAAAGCGCATGCTCCTCATGCGGGTGTCAATACAAATTTGCAGACCAAACTATGGACTGCGGAGGTCGGTTCGTCTGTAACCTGATGGTATTGGTGTTTTGAGAGATAACCAGAGGGGGCGGAACTGCAGACCGTTCTTTGTCCATCGTAGTACGCTATAGCGATGCACCTGTATACCTCTCCCCTTTTCGAAATCTTAATACACCTGCCGCACGCAAGCTTTTCTTCCTTATCAGGAACCGACTGTCGTAAAGTTACCTGCCAAACAATAATGTAATATCCGGAGCAAAAGCCCTCACCGGAATGTCTGTCTGTCTGTCTGTCTGTCTGTCTGTCTGTCTGTCTGTCTGTCTGTCTGTCTGTCTGTCCGTCCGTCCGTCCGTCCGTCCGTCCTCGGCTAAACGTTTCCCAGCCAACTTGGGACCCTGGGTAGTCCATGGTCTAAAGGATAAATCATCGGGCTGCTGCTGCTGCTGCTGTACTACAGGTAACCGAGTTTAAAACCAATTGTCGGACCAACTTGTGCCACAGGGTATGTGACACTGCGCATGTGCTGCTTTTCAATAAACCTCTTTGACGCCAACTTTGACGCCGATTAACGTCGTCAATCATCTCCAAAGGATGGATGCACCACCATTTTTTTTTTTCGATTCGTAGTCCGAACATATTCCTTGGAGGACGCGATTTTAAGCGATAAATTCCGGTTTCTACCAGATGTGAAATGCCTGTCGTCTTTCTTGTGTCTGTCTTTTTGCGCTAAACAAAGTATTCATGGATTCGCACCAACTAGCCCGCCAACGCATTTTGCTGTACGAAAAGTGATTGCGATCGGCCAACCGCTTGGCGCGGCACCATTGAATGAATGCTAGGCGGGTGAGATAACTAACAAAATGTAACGTATGATGGAAAGAAATGATGGAGAAAAGGTAAGTTATAACTTGCAGTAGGATATTACATTAAAACATGGGAACATTCCTATATACAGATAAGAAGGTGGGTGACATAGGCAGTCAAAGGCAGTGATTTTTAACACCGCGTTATACTTATGTCAAAAGGGTTACAAGTTTAACATATGGTAAATATTTCAGATCACGACTCAAGTTTTAGATGTAAAGTGAGACAGTGGCATCCCCTTCAGCTGAATATGCGGCAACGTTTGCTCTTTCTTCTTTTTGCTAAGTTAAAGAATGCATAATCGAAGTGACCACGGGCTACCACTCGTCGTTACAAGAACTAATGTAACGGAAGAAATTGGTCAAGCATGAAGGTCACATCTAACTTGTTCGAATTTGAAAGTGCTTTCGTAAGTATAGTAGCACACGCGTACAGACGACTGCGAACAAAATGCCGCTGTTCACATAAGCCTAGGATCTACGTAATTTTTTCTTAAACTTTAGGAGTAGTGGGAAAATATGCAGCGTGCGTGCATGCGTGCTTGCTTTACAGAAAATCACGTCGCACGCCGACACTAGGTTACGTCCCGCTCTAGTGAAACCGCGTAAAGCCGTATGCTATCTTCCAACTCAAATATAAGCAAATCAAGTGATCGAATTCACTGCCGCCTGCAATGGAATTTCGATAAAGAAGTGAAGAAGCGAAATATAAGCCGACCTCCTGCCATCCTACTGGCAATATTCGCAAGATGAAACAAAGAAGGTACGGACGTCGTCTGACTTCAGTCCAAAGTAATGCAAATGCGACGTGCAAAGAATATATATTGCGAGGTGAACCTTCATACGTATAGAAAAAGATTCAATTTTTTTTTAACAAAACACCAAGGACTTGTGCATGCATTTTCCTTACGCTGCACTTGTAGACTGGCTGTTCCAGTTTTCTTGCATGGTGCGCCTTATTTTGGATTGTTGTAAATAGAACGTGCCGGCCCCGTGTTCGCGGTGAGGCATGCCTCGTCGCGATGGCGAACAACTACTAAAACTAAATGTTGGCTGTGTGAACGTGTGCGAGCGTTTGTATCGACAAGGAAGTGTGACCAGTCTATCGTGTACGTCTTGCGGCTGCTGCGAGACACTTCAGCACCTGATATTGGAGTGTCCCGCTTTCAGTGCGAAGCGCATGTCGCTAGTGAGAGACTATCATCTCCTTGGCCTGCGGTGTACGACACTCGACGAATGTTTGTACCCCAGTGGTTGTGCGTCTCGAAGCGATCTGGCTCATCCCGCTCTCCTTACTTTTCTAGAAGTAACTAACTTAGGTCCACGTTTGTAGCTCGGGTGACGGGACCTCAGACACTATTTCTGCTATTTCGACATTCTTTAGTGGCGTGGCCTGCAGTAAACCGGCCCTACTGTGTGTGACCTGTACTGTGTATGTTCTGCTTATTCCTTTGAGATTTGTCGTCTTGTGCTTTCATTCCTCTTTCCTCCCCTTCTTCCTATCTTCCATTTCTATGTTTCTTTCTCTTCCTCCTTTCTGAAGAGTAGGCAGGCGGCGTGCCCCTTCCGGTGGCAGTTGCCAGCCTGCTCCTTGCTTTCCCTTTCCTGTCATGTGTATATATGTTTTCAAATAATATATAAGGGCACACTTGGACGGGTTCGCTCAACGTATGTTCCTCCTGAGGTTGAAACGCTTTTAATTCAGCAAGTTCTTTCTGTAGAAGCGTGGTTATAGAACTACAGGTAGTCAAAATTAACCCGGAGTCTCCCACTACGGCGTGCTTCATAATCAGGACGAATAAAGAAGCGCGGACTGGACGCAAGCATAAAAAAGGCACATACAGACACCCATTAGCGATTTTGTGTGGGAACGTGCCTTTTTTTATGTCTTTGTCAATCAAGAACCGAAAACAAAAGCACAGAAGAAGACCGCCAAGGATCGCGGGAGGCCATTCTCGCGGCCGTGGACTTGGAGAACCAGCGAAAGCTGGGGAACCGGGCCAGGGAAGCAGCAAGGGCCAATGGCTACCTGGACTGAGGAGGCCACCCACCTTGGGTGAAGAAGGAACTCTTTCTCACTCATTCGCATTATTAAACGTTTATTCTTTGTCCAGTTCGCGCTTCTTCACTCGTCCTTATGGAATACAAACGTGCCCAAACTGCCACCTTTGCGAGCTCATAATCAGATCTTAGTTTTCGGCATGTAAAATTGCAGAATTAATAAAAAAGTGAAACATAGTAAAGGAATGAGGTAGTTTTTAGTCATGACCAATCAACTGTTGCCTTTGTCCGCATGCTGAGGCCATAGACCAAATGCATCATAAATTTCATGAAGTACGGTGGTACCTCGCGACATTTTGCAAAGCACAATTACAAAGGCCATGACCATCCCGCCATACTCGATTAGTTTTCTACCTTTCAATGAACCAGGGAGACTCCTGCGGCTACTCAGTCGGGGAAAAGTCGCCCGAGGGTGTTTAAAACATAAGGGCAGCCGCCGGGAATCATCGGGGGTATAGCTCAGTGGTAGAGCATTCGACTGCAGATCGAGAGGTCCCCGGTTCAAACCCGGGTGCCCCCTTCGTGTTCTTTTTTTCTCGCGCCCTTTCCCCCCCCCCTTTTTTCTTTCTTTTCCAAATACATTAGTCTGAGTTTAGTCGTCGGGATAGCTTCCACTATTATCATAAAATTGCGAAGCGGTACTGCGGTGTCGTGTTTTCGACAACTGCAGCTGCAAGACAATGAAGAGCGTGCGTACGATCCTTGTTTATATGTGCGTGGTCTTTGACGACTTGCCCTTCCAACAAAGTGCGACTCTGCCGTCGAACGATGTGACGCAGGTCACACATCTGCGTGAGTAGACTTAATGCCCGAAATGACGAATTGGCGACATCACCGAGTGCTCACCATATTTCTCGCTCAGTCTACCAGTTCACGACAAATCTCGTGATTCTAGCAAACTCCTGCCCATGAACTATATTTTTGATCAGCGAACTGAAAAGCAGCGGATTATGTTCACATACATCTTTTCCAGCAACACGCGAATTCCGATAATGAGCAGCTTACCATAAGTAAATTAGTTATTTCCGGCGAAACATCATCCCTCGCTGTTCTTGACGCTCGGGTTGCACGAATGTGGTTTGTTCCGAATTAAATTATCGGTTGATAATCGCCCAGGGTATCGATCAACTGAAAAGTCTTGCAAATGGGGTCTGAAGCAGACGAAGGCCAATCCCAGTAAACTACTCCCCCAGGAAAAAAAAAAAAAAGAGTACAGCATGACGTTGATCAACGATGGCGAATCCTTGGTATCGTATACGTGATGGCGAATGTTCCCAGGCTGGCGAATTTCTGCGTGTAGACGACGTGCCAAGTTTTGTCTTTGCCCTCAGTAGCACGGTAAGCACAAAACACGCCGTGCAGATAACCGCCGTTATCTCGGCAACCCCGACTGCCGCAGTCCGAGCTTGGCAGCGTTAGCTGCCAAAAGGGTGTGGGAAACGGGCGCTTTAGCCCACCGCGACTAAAGTCTTAAAATCTCGAGTGTTTTGGAGACTGGAGCGATCGGCCACAGTTTGCCTCGCGTCCGGGTAGGAACGAAAGGCAGCACAACTGCCAGATCTGCCCAACAGTGGCCGCCCGATGCCGGCACATGGCAGTCACGTGGCCGCGCCGTATCCTACAACGGGTCGCGTATTTACCGTTTCTCTTCTTCGAAAGGACGCGCGTTCGCGACTTGTCGTTATCTGCGCTGGCCGATTGTGTCCAGCTGCATCGAAAGCGTGGGTAGCGGACGACGCCGGGCACGGTATCGCACTTACCCGTCGCTTTTCTCTTTCCTTTTTTTTTTTTGCGCGCAGGAGTAGCACGCGACACCGTGCTTATCGCGCATCCTGTCAGTCAGCGGACGCGTGCTCGACCGATGACGATCGCTTGCGCTCTCGCCCCGAAATGTTTTTGCTTAGCTGCTTCGCTCCAAGGGACGCCCGCGTGCGTAACAGGAAGCCACGTCGCCGGTAATGTTTATGCTCGCTGTCGCGTCTGGCGTCCGTGCTCGGCGTCTCAGCGTGCAGTGCGCATTACGCGCCGCCCCCACCGACAGGAAACAAGGTGAGCAAGGAACGTGTGGCCGCAGTTATGCGAGCCATTCCATACAGCTCTCCTTTGCTTGGTCACTGTACGCACTTTTTTCGCTCATAGCACTGAGGAATACTCTCCGCCTCATGTTTAATCCTTTCGATTTTGTCAATTCGATTTTCGCCAATTTTTAATAAAAAATCGACGATCTAAATAAAAAATTCTAATCGAAACCAACAGTCACTAGCTTTTAAGTTTTTCTTTTAAATGCAACAAACCTCGTCAAGTTTGGTGCAGTGGTTGCCGAGAAGAACGAATTTTCCTTTTACGTGTATTTAGATAGGAGAAACCGAGCTAAAGCTTCCTCTTAAGAAATTCAACGAAAAAGCGGCCGCAGCTTGCGAATGCGATATGGGACCGGAGGCAGCATTTGACGCAGCGCAGGCATTTTTTTTTCTTTTCGCACCAATGAAGAAACACGATGCAGGGGGCGAGGCTGACAGCGTGACGAAAGACGGAGATATGCTGCCACCAGTCGCATACCGCATTCGCACGCCAGTGAGGGCCGCTTTTCCGTCGAATAATTTTTTTCGTGAAATGGCACGCCCCTTTTGTCACTTAACGTCTATCGCAGTCACCGACAGCCTGTTCCATCGATCTCTGTGCGCGGACCAGCCTTTGCCAATTCCTTCAACTTACATTTGAGGACACTAACAGCGCAGCGCGTTAGCCGGCAGTCACGTGGTATTTTTAAAATTTCGCGCAGTTTAAAGAAAGGCTGGAAAAATTAAACAGGTCAGTTAGCATAGATGAAATAACCCGATGTTTCTGAACAAGCGCTACAACATTTGTATTGGATTTTTGCTAGTTATTATTTAAAAAGTTAATTAAGCAATCTTTGTTGATTACCAAGCTTGGCGGATTGGAAAAAAATATCATGACGTGCTTCATATGGCTCCGGACAATACTGCGCCAATTCGACACGCGTAGCGCCTTTTTAATACTTGGCCCAAGTTAGCTGAAACACCCTGTATATGACGACCGAACACCATAGGTCTTATAATTGTATCTTGCACTATGTTTTTAAATCACTTTTTTTTTCTTTGAACAGCGTGGCAAGCGCTAGCAGGGACACATTGCATACATCCAGGTAGAGCTTGTCCGAATGGCTAAGTAACTTATTTCGATAGGCTTCCCAAACGATGCATTTTTAGGCGCTATGATGAAATTTCTAGAATGTCCTACATTTGTGTATCTCTCCCAATGCATCCGCCAAGGTGCAAGTGTCGACTCCGATGACAGCAATTGGAAAGCCATAGTGTCTACTATATCAGGATGTTACACTATATGGTATTCTCGGTGTGATCGTTTTCGGGGATGGCAACTTGTGCGACATTTCGCGTGACTTGGCACTGGTCCCGTCGGTCGTGTACTTCGTCCGGTGCCGGATCACGCGAAATCTCGCGAAAGTGACCGTATCCCCGAAAACGATCGCTCGAGAATAGCGCCCTGGTTTCTTGCTGGACCGTTAATGTAGTTGATGCATGTGAAGCCACCGCCTATATATAACAAGACGCAGTCATTACACAGTTTTAGAATAGCGTTTGTCGCCTTACGTACGTTAAACGTAAACAACTTTGCGGAACGTTACGGTGCACGTCCTTTCAAGTCTTTTAGTTTACCGTTGTCAGGATTTGGGGCTCAATCCCATCGCTCGTGATCCGTTGTCAAGACTGGAGTCGGGCATGAATCAGAAGGTAGCTGGCCCATGCCGTCGTCCGACTTATCCACTCTGAGGACGTTGAGGAAGGGAAGGACTGCTTCTCATCGAGAACGAGGAATATGGGTTTATTTATTTACAGTATCTGCATCAGTCTAGCATGACTGCAAGAGAAAGTACATCAGTCCAACATGACTGTTTGAGAGAGGTGTCACTGTAACATGACTGTTTGAGAGAGTGCCCTGAGCAGCCGCACAACAGCGGTTTATAAACACTCGGTCCTCCCCCCGATACCCAAGTGACGGAAACGTTCGTCCACTCATTGTAAACACGCCGCCTCTCCGCGGGACGGCTTACACACGCGCGCGCGCGCGCGCGCACGCACGCACGCACGCACGCACGCACACACACATACACACACGCACGCACGCACACGCACACACACACAACACGCACGCACACGCACGCACACGCACACACACACAACACGCACGCACACGCACACACGCGCACACGCACACACACACACACACACACACACACACACACACACACACACACACACACACACACACACACACACACACACACACACACAGGTTCACGGTCCGGAACCGACGTCACACGGACTTCGTAGAACTCGGAGCTGAGCCCGACAGCGCGGCCGCGTGCCCATTGTCTTGCGATTTGGACAGCGCGTGGGAAGAGGCCTTCGAAGACGTTCCCGCGGCATCTCCCCCGCTCGCGGGCGACCCGGGTAGGCGGTGTCGTGTTGCGGCACAAAGCCTGCTTCGTCGAACTCATTCAGTCACAACGGCGACGAGGCTAGAGCGTAACGCCAAGGAAAGTTGCCGCACTGCAGCTGGCCGTTCTTAACAGCGCCTCCATGGCCCGGAAAATCTCGACTCTCCAGCGCTGACATCCGCTGGGCAGGAAGAGAACGGCTGGTGGCCAGGGGGTGCCTTGGCTCGCAGCGACCACATATGTAATGATGTCACCGCCCCAAAACATCCAACAAGGACAGGCAACTGCAAAATGAACCCCACAACACGGCTCTGCGGCGAGATGACGTACCTTGGGTCTCACTTTAGACCCGCTAGGCTTCAAAGAAAATATAAGTGCAGAAACAAAAAAAATGCTGCATTTCGCTATGCCAATTTCTGAAACAATTTCGTGCTGACAAATTCAGCAATCATGGAGGGAATCCTGCTAAATGAGAGGGGATCTTCTTGGCTTAACAAAATTAACAAATAACCCTAAAATTTAGGCGGGACCCTCAAACGCAGAATTCAAATTAGCCTGCTCAAACCATCCGCATTGCTATGCAACTTTCCCTTCTTGTATCTAACGGAGAAGTTGTACTCTTGGAGAGTGAGGCTCCATCGGAGCAAGCGTCCATTTTTGTGTGACATTTGATTGAGCCACGTCAGAGGACAGTGGTCGGTCTCGAAGATGAACTTCGCTCCGTACAATAACACGACAACTTCCGGGCGGCCCAAACTAAACAAGCGCATTCCTTCTCTGAAGCGCTGTAGGCTCTTACATTTAGTTTACGGCTGGCATAGAGGATAGGATGCTCCTCGTTATCGTCGCCGACCTGACTAAGTACCACGCCCATACCTCTGTTGCTTGCGTCGCATTAAACTATGAATTCCTTTGTATAGTCTGGCGTGCAAAGCACAGGACGAGAAACCAATAGCGTTTTCAAACTTTGGAAAGCGTTCTCTTTGTCCTTATCCCAGTGTACGCTACTCGGTGCTCCCTTTCGGAGGGAGTCCGTTAATGGACTTGCCATTTGCGAGTAATTCGGAATGTACTGTTGATAGTATACCCCTACAAGTCCCAAAAATGAACGAAGGTCTGTTTTCGTGCGCGGCTGAGAAAATTCTCCAATCGTAGCTATTTTCAGCTCGGCCGGCCGTCTCATGCCCTGACCGACAACATGGCCCAGATAAGTAACCTGCGAACAACCAAACCTACACTTTTCCGCTTTCATCGTTAAGCCGGCTTCCCTCAACCGTGAGAACACCTGTTTGAGGTGCGATACGTGTTGTTCCCAGCTGTCCGAAAAAATTGCTACATCATCAAGATATGGCAAGGCGAACTCCTGCAAGTCGTTTAGGACAATATCCATTAACTTGGAGAAGCTAAACGGCGCGTTCTTCAGCCCGAAGCTGAGTGCGAGAGGGCGAAAAGTGCCTACAGGTGAGATGAATGCGGCATAGCGGCTGGCACTTTCTGAAAGGGGAACTTGCCAGTACCCCCGCACCAGATCTATAGTTGAAATGTATTTAGCAGCGCTAACTCTTTCAATTCGTTCCTCAATGTTGGGTATCGGGTACAGCTGATCCCTAGTGATGGCATTTAACTTCCTGTAGTCTACGCAGGGACGTCCTTGTTAAGGGTTTCTACCAGTATTAGCGGTGACGTGTAGTCATTCTCAGCGGGCTCAGTAACTCCCGACTCTAGCATGCGCTGTATCTCTGCCTCCATAATCTCTCTCTGTCTTGCAGACACCCTGTAAGGCTTTGATCTTACGGGTTCAGTTGACGTCAGCTCTATTTCATGCGTTATTAGTTCGGTTCTACCCGGCCGATCGCTGAATCTGTCGAGATATTCCCCTAACACCTCTTTTAGCTCATCTAGCTGCTCGGGTCTTAGAGCGTGCGAGCTTACCGAACGTTTTACTACTTCTTCTATGCCGATTTCAGTGTTGGAGGTCGCCCTATACTCCTTAAACTTGGTACTAGTGCCATCCGGTTCTTTGATGGTATAGTTAACGACTCCGCTCCGCTCTATATACGGCTTCATCAAATTGCAGTGATATATCCTCACCTCCTTCCTGCGACCGGGCATTTTCAGAGCATATATAGTTAGTATGTGAAAGTTTGTGCAACACTTTAACGGGCCCGTCCCAGTGAACTTCAAACTTGTTCTTTCTGGAAGGTTTGAGGATCATTACCTAGTCTCCGGCGTTAAACGTACGAAGCCTCGCGTTCTTGTCGTAATAGAATTTGGCGTTCTTTTGAGCTACTCCCATGTTCTTTTCGACTAGTTCTTGGGTTGCGCTTAGCCGTTCTAGCAGATTTTTCACGTTTTCAACCACTGTTGGACTCTCCCCTTTTTCCTCCCACATCTCTCTTAACATTCTCAGTGGAGAACGGAGTGTCCTCCCATACACTAGTTCTGCTGGCGAGAACCCTGTCGCTTCATGTGGAACCGTTCGCAAGGCAAACAAGGTTGCCGGCAGACAGTTCTACCAGTCCTCCTTATGCTCGTAACAGAGCGCACGCAAAACTCGCTTAAGCACTGAATGCCACCTCTCTACACTGTTTGACTGAGGGTGATAGACAGAACTGTGTATTAACTTTACCCCGCACTTTTGCAAGAATGTGGAAGTCAGTGCGCTCGTGAATACTGACCCTTGATCCGCCTGAATTTCGGCTGGAAACCCAACTCGTGCAAACACTGTCAAAAGCGCGTCTACTACTTCGGTGGAGCTGAGCTCTTTCAGAGGGATTGCTTCTGGAAACTTTGTAGCTGGACACAGCATGGTAAACAAGTACCTGTAACCTGATTTTGTTTTTGGTAGAGGCCCTACCGTGTCTATTACAAGTCGTCTGAAAGGCTCTGTTATTAAGGGCACTACCTTTAGTGGAGCTTTCCATGTCTCTCCTGGTTTACCAGAGCGCTGGCAGGCGTCGCATGATCTTACAAAGTTTTCTACGTCTTTGAAACAGCCAGGCCAGTAGTATTCCATAAGCAAGCTTTCCTTTGATTTGTTTATGCCTAGGAGGCCGGACCACCCATTTCCATGACAGAGACTCAAGAGGTCTAACTGATCTAAAATCCTACCCTTTCGATCTCTGTAGTGCCGATACAACAATCCTCCTCTCTCATGTATCGTCACGTTGCGCCTAGCAATGCCTTCTTTAGCTGTGTGATGTAATTTAGCTAAGCTCTCATCATTCTTTTGCTCGGCTCCCAATGAATCTCTATCCACACGTAAGAGCTGATCAAAGTTCTTTGGGGCCGGTAATAATAACGACCCTGTCTCGCTTGCGTTTGCGTCAGCTTGCTCTTCCTGCAGGCTTGAACTTTGACACTCTAGTGATACGCTCTCATTGAGCTGGTCAGCTGGCAGGCTCTCCTCGACTGATTTTTCATCCCTCGAGCCTAGCTCGGATCCGGGTATTGAAGTTATCCCCTTTTCTGCTTCCGCTGGAGCAGCTTGTGCATTTTCAGCCGAAAGCGACGCGATTTTACGAGCTTGGCCTCGCGTCAATGCCTGTACTATGCCCTCTCCCAGTTTAAGCCCTTTGTCACGCAGTAACTGATTCGAACGATTCGAAAAGATGTAAGGGTACTGCAGTGACAAAAATTTGGAAACTGCAGCCTCAGTCTCTAGCTCCCCGAATGATCCACTGATTTTGACTTTGGTCATGGGCAGACACACGCTGTGTTCTTCTACAACCTGTTTGATCTATGCTACTTCTCCGGTGGAGTCATCTACCGTGACGTAAGACGGATGGACAATGTCCATCGTGGCGGCACTGTCTCGCAGCACCCGGCATGGTTTACCATTACCTTGCAGGTCGTGGAGATATGGACTTAAAAGTTCCATATTCTCGTCTTTTTCCTCCACGTAGGAGAAAGCTACGCTAGGCTTGCCGCAGTTTATAGCTATATGTCCCAGTTTGTGGCATTTATAACAGCGGATCGGCCTAAACGATTCGAATGTTCTTTTCTGTTCCTTTTGTATGGTTTGCCCGTTAAGTTTCTCTTCGCTCTTTTCTGCGCTTTTTTTACGTCTACAGGCTCCGATCGTCTAGTCTGCGAACCCTTTTTGAACAGAAATGGTTTCGGCGGTCCATTTCGACCGTCCCAGTTTCCGTCCTCGGCGTTCAACTTTCTACGCGTTCCGTACTCTTCGGTTAATTCAGCCGCCCTTTCCACAGTGTTTACATTCCCTCTGTCTTGCACCCACAGTTTCACAGCTTGGGGGATGCTTTTGTAAAACTGCTCTAGACACATGCATTCAATGATCATGTCTCTGCTGTCGTACGCTTCCGCGCTTTTCAGCCACTCGACTAGGTTGGCCTTTAAGCCGTATGCAAACTCCGGATACCCCTCGCTATCTTTCTTGCCTGTGCTCCTAAACCTTTGCCGAAAAGCTTCGGCTGAAAGGCGGTATTTCTTCAAGAGACTAGCCTTAACTTTTGCATAATCATATACATCCTGTGCACTCAGTCTGGCGATTACTTCCGCCACCGGCAACATAGACGGTAACATAGACAGCAACCGCTGTGGCCATGTACTCGGACCGAAGTTCATCTTCTCGCAAGTCTTTTCAAAATTGCTTAGGAACAAGCCTATGTCGGTCCCGACCTCAAATGGCTTTAATAGCCTGTCCATGCGGTATGATTCTGCCTCACTTGATCGTCCCAGAGCTTCTTCACTTCCTTGAGACAACTCCAAACGTTTGCTTTCAACTTCAAGTTGCATTTTCCTTAACTCACGTTCCTCTCTCTCTCTCTGTCCCGTTCTTCTCTTTTTTTTTCAGAAGTTCCAACCCCATTTAAGTTTCTTCCTCACTGGCCTGTTCGGAAATTAGCTGCAATAATTCCGACTTTAGCATTTACTTGCTTACATCTAGGCCCAGTTCCTCACCAACAATCAACAATTCGTCTCTCAGCGGTCTCAGCATGATTGCTGCTTTACTGCCTTGATCCTGCTCGTTAAATCTAGCTAGGAAAACACAACCTAGCTAACACTCAACAATCTAGCTTCCCTACTGTTCTAAACAGAACAACCACAAAACGAAGCCTAGAGAGTCAAAGCAAGAACCAAGCACTCACCGCAGACACAGCACCACGTCGCAAAGTCCATCTCACCGCTGTCAGCTAGTTGTCAGGATTTGGGGCTCAATCCCATCGCTCGTGATCCGTTGTCAAGACTGGAGTCGGGCATGAATCAGAAGGTAGCTGGCCCATGCCGTCGTCCGACTTATCCACTCTGAGGACGTTGATGAAGGGAAGGACTGCTTCTCATCGAGAACGAGGAATATGGGTTTATTTAAAGTATCTACATCAGTCTAGCATGACTGCAAGAGAAAGTACATCAGTCCAACATGACTGTTTGAGAGAGGTGTCAGTCTAACATGACTGCGAGAGTGTCCTGAGCAGCCGCACAACAGCGGTTTATAAACACTCGGTCCTCCCCCCGATACCCAAGTGACGGAAATGTTCGTCGAGTCATTGTAAACACGCCGCCTCTCCGCGGGACGGCTTACACACACACACACGCACACATACACACACACACAGGTTCACGGTCCGGAACCGACGTCACATGGACTTCGTAGAACTCCGAGTTGACCCCGACAGCGCGGCCGTGTGCCCATTGTCTTGCGTCTTGGACGGCGCGTGGGAAGAGGCCTTCGAAGACGTTCCCGCGGCATCTCCCTCGCTCGCGGCCGACCCGGGTAGGCGGTGTCGTGTTGCAGCACAAAGCCTGCTTCGTCGAACTCATTCAGTCACAACGGCGACGAGGCTAGAGCGTAACGCTAAGGAAAGTTGCCGCCACTGTCGAAACTGGCCGGCAAAACTTGCACTACAGCTGGCCGTTTTTAACACTGTATGGAAACGCAAACGTAATGAAAACGTTATAAAACAGGGCGCCACCTGGTGCCTCCTGCCAAACGTATCCAAGCCAACACGATCCACTAGCAACCATTCTGCTGTTTGTATGCGGACGCGTCTCGTTAGGCCTACGGGTGCAGAATCGCCGAACGATCTCAGAAAATATAGATGCGCTATGCCCTCATAACTAACGTTTCAGGTGAGTTTAGAGAAAGCGAAAGCTCATTACAATAGTTTCTGGCGATCAACGAGAGTGAAAGCGTAGCCATCACGAGAATTAACGCTGAAGTGGGAGCCATGTAGGCCGCCATGTTCGACAACGCATTTCTTAGCGTCCGTAACATTATACGGGTGTCACACGGCGCACTTTTGATCGCGATCAAGCCCGATCCGGATCGTATTTCTCGGTCGTGATTGGCTCCTTTGCACAAAATATGCGAGAGAGCCAATCGCAGTCGAGAATTTCGATACAGATCGGTCCCTTACAGAATAACCTCTAAATTGTAATTTAGAGGTTGTAATACATGCAAGTCAAAATTACTATTCCTATCATAAAATGGTATATTTTATTTAATTATTTCTAACAGCTTTTCTTTGACGCCGTAGTGGCGCTGTCAGCGGAAGACGCTATCCGCAAACGCAAAGCCCTATTCTAAAACTCTTCACTCCTGTGTACCCCAACGCTAACACCCGCAGAGCTCTTTGGGGCCACGAACTATTGGGGCCCCTATTCTAAAACTCTATGAACGTTCGAAGCATGCGTAGTGAGGACGACGCTATTTCTCTACGTACGTAATGCATTTACGTTTGGTCGCAAACGCTATTCTAAAGCTGTCTAATTATGCTGACAACGCACGCAAGTTCAGCAGCTTGCCGTGTTCCTAATCTTCATTCGGAATCTGCTCACGAGGTGCCAGACGCGGATGCGCAATAGCCACAGCGTAAGCACAGCAGACGTCTTGCAGGGGCTGATCGCGGACCGCTGTTATATGCATGCGTGATACTGCGATATTAGTGAAAAAACGTTGCGAACGCCAGCTTTCGTTTCGGCGTGCGCCGCATCCGGGACGAATAGAATGGGTAAACAAGAAACCCCCGTTCGGCAGTCGTGCCGATTCCTGCGCTGACACAGCATCAGCCAAGAGAAGCCTTTGACGCGGCGTCTCTGGCGCGGCCCTTGGAGTCGGCGTTTCACAAGAGTCCGGTATCTTTCTCCTTCTCTAAGCCCTGTGTGCTTGAAGGCACATTTCCTGGTCGATATAGTGCGGGCTCCAACCCTGCGGCCGTGCCAGGCTAAGCTCGTACTCGCGACCCACTTCTGCGCAGCCTTACGCGCGCAGGATCGGAAGCGATGTGTTCCCGACGTCTCTCTTTGGATCGTCTGTTCATTTAGTGCTACATGCGGCACGGCTGCCACGAGGTCTGTAAAATAAATTATGGGAGTTTTACGTGCCAAAACCACTTTCTGATTATGAGGCACGCCGTAGTGGAGGACTCCGGAAATTTCGATCACCTGGGGGTCTTTAACGTGCACCTAAATCTAAGTACAAGGGTGTTTTCGCATTTCGCCCCCATCGAAATGCGGCCGCCATGGCCGGGATTCGATCCCGCGACACCATAGCCAGTGAGCAACCACAGTGGGTCACGGGGTCTGTAAAAAGCGCCCACGGTTCTTGGTGTTGCGAGACGAGGGTCTTGGTTCGGCAGATCTCGCGTCCTCGAAATTTACTCAGAAAACCGTTAAATGTCATCGATGCTTAAAACAATGAGACAGCTGCAACATCCCTTGACAACAAATGAAGCAAAATACTTGAAAGTCAGGCTGCAGCCCACGGTCACAACACCAATTAGTTCGGAAACATGGCGCTTGCACAGCGCGTGAACTTGACATGATGGGCAGCATGACCGAGAAACGGTCAGAAACGGATATTATTCCAATGGTTCGTGCGTGAGAAAGATTGAAATTATCAAACTGCGGTCCTGCTTTCGAGGCACTCACACAATGGCACCGTACATAGGAAGTATGATGGAACTAATTAATGCATGCAGCACAGAGGCACTCGAAGGGCAACAATAACCGTGCGAAAACGGTTCATCGGAGAAGTGAGAAAAACTGAGCCAGCGGCGTGGTCCGCGTTCACCGATCCCCTAATGTTTGTTTTTTTCGCCATGGCGAGGCTATTTTCGCCGTCGTGGCCGCAGTGTGTAGGTTTGCCGACTCGCAAGCCGGCGGCCCTCCAGGATAGCGCGCACAGGCGAGCACGACCTCGCCGGCGCGCTCCCCTCTCCGGACGCGTCCTCTGCCAACGCCACCTTCGACGCATGTTATCCTGCCGGTGATGACGCTGCCATGTCACGTGGCGCGGCGGCGGCGGCGGCGGCTATAAAAGCACCGCTCCGACCTCAGCTCGGCTTAGACGGACAGGCCTCGCAGGCCTGGGTCCTGGCCGGCCGGGGCACGACCTCGCCCCCGGAAGGCCTGCCAGGACCCAGAACTCGCGGTGCAGGACGAGGCACGTGCCGTTGCCGTGCCCCGGCCTGCCCGGGCCCGGCGGTCTGGGCCCGCTCGCGCAGGGTCAACTCGCCGGACGTCCCGGCGGTTGCGCTGCTGAGCCGTGCCGAGTACGCTTGGCACTACGCAGAGTCGCTGCGCTCTGCACACACGGTGACGTGTGCCGTCTACGTATATGAATGCGCATTGCTTCTTCGACCGCGACCACCCATTTCGATGCATTCGAATATTAGCGACCGCCGACTCACCGATATAGGGGAGCTCACAATAGCTCGCGACCGCACCGAGATTCATAATCATGGCACAGTGAACGGTAGTTTGAAGCAAAAGTTCCTGGCGCCTTCTTAGGGATAATCAAGGTCGTGTGTTGTCCTCGGAACACTTCACGATAAATTTTTACATATTTTAAAGACTAGATCACTCACAGCCACGGTTGCTGTCTGGAATAGGTGTCATCCAGGCGCTTTAAAGGGATACCAATGAGCAATACAGTAAATCAGCTTAGACTGTTAAAATATTCTTTAAACAAAGTTTCATTCGTTTGGCGGGAAAACGTTTTTTTTTTTCTGAAAAAGACTGAAATCACAATAAATTTCGAGTCGAAATCTCAGCGCAGGCTCTTTAGCAGTGCGATACCACGAATTTCAGTATAGCTTCGCTTGTTTAGGCCATGTTGGGGCACAAGAAATCCGTGTAAACTTGTTGAGTATTTCGTTGCTTTACGATACTCAATAGGGGAGAGGCGACAAAAGCGGGACGGTTGGTGTAGCGGGACAGTTCAAACATCTTTACGTCTGCCTCAGCTGCGTAGTTGAGGAAACCCATCACAGATAGTGCTAACGTAAGAACATATAGTTTCAGTCATAATCTTTGACTGCTTCATCGTGTAGAAAAAAGTGCGGGTGAAGGAAAAATTGCATTTTTTTACTGCAAACGCTAAGTAACTAGCGGTTTTTCTTGTTACCATCCCGAAGCAAAAACAGTAGGCAAATGTTCCGATGAAGGAAAATAAATAAAAATGCAAGACGTGCATTGCTGGAGTGTTTTCTACCACTGTTCTCATAACTATAATGAAAAACTATTCCTCGTGAAAAGTTGTGCACTATGCCGTACCCTTGGCCGGAATGGGAGAGCACGGCGGACAGCACGCTGTCTCATTTGTCTCTAATTTCGCTGCGTGTTTTTGTCATGGTTTTAATCGGAGATTTACTCTCTGTAAGCATAAGGGCCCTGCAAGAAATGAAACGAGGAAGGGCGGCAGGAGAAGATGGAATAATAGTCAATTTAATTAAAGATGAAGGAGACATAATGCTTGGATAACTGGTGGCTCTTTATACGAAGTGTCTATCGACTGCAAGGGTCCCAGAAAACTGGAAGAATGCAAACATTATACTAATCCACACAAATGGAGACGTTAAAGAATTGAAAAATTATAGGCCCATTACCTTACTCCCAGTATTATATAAAATATTTACCAAAATAATCTCCAATAGAATAAGGGCAACACTGGACTTTAGTCAACAAAGGGAACAGGCTGGCTTCAGGAAGGGATACTCTACAATGGATCACATCTATGTCATTAATCAGGTGATCGAGAAATCCGCAGAGTATAATAAGCCTCTCTATATGGCTTTCAAAGATCACGAAAATGCATTTGATTCAGTAGAGATACCAACAGTCACAGCGGCATTATGTAATCAAGGAGTACAGAACGCTTACGTAAATACCTTGGAAAATATCTACAGAGGTTCTACAGCTACCTTATTTCTACACAACAAAAGCAGGAAGATAACTATAAAGAAAGGGGTCAGACAAGGAGGCACAATCTCTCCAATGCTATTCACTGCGTGCTTGGAAGAAGTATTCAAGCTATTAAACTGGGAAGGCTTAGGAGTACAGATCGATGGCGAATATCTCAGCAACCTTCGGTTTGCCGATGACATTGTTGTATTCATCAACAATACAGACGAGTTACAATAAATGATTGAGGAGCTTAACAGAGAGAGTGTAAGAGTGGGATTGAAGATTAATATGCAGAAGACAAAGATAATGACAAATAGCCGGGCAAAGCAACAAGAGTTCAGGATCGCGAGCCGTCCTCTAGAGTCTGTGAAGGAGAGCACGTTTAACTTGGTCAATTAATCACAGAAAACCCTGGTCATGAGAAGCAAAGTTACAGAAGAATAAAAATGGGTTGGAGCTCATTCGGCAGACATTGTCAGATCCTGACTGGAAGCTTACCACTATCATTGATAAGAAAGGGGTACAATCGATGCTTTCTACCGGTGCTGACATATGGGGCAGAAGCTTGGAGACTGACAAAGAAGCTCGAAAACAAGTTAAGGACCGCGCAAAGAGCGACGGAACGAAGAATGTTAGGTGTAACGTTAAAAGATAGGAAGAGAGGGGTGTGGATCTGAGAAGAAACGGGGATAGCCGATATTCTAATTGACATTAAGAGAAAGAAATGGAGCTAGGCAAGTCATGTAATGCGTAGGTTAGATAACCGGTGGACCATTAGGGTTACAGAATGGGTACCAAGAGAAGGGAAACGCAATCGAGGACGACAGAAGACTAGTTGGAGCGATGAAATTAGGAAATTCGCGGGCGCTAGTTGGAATCGGTTGACGCAGGACAGGGGTAATTGTAGATCGCAGGGAGAAACCTTCGTCCTACAGTGGACATAAAACAGGCTGATGATGATGATGATGAATTATCTATTTATTCTTACATATTCATAACGTTCTCCTAAATGAATCTTAAAACACAATTACGGCATGTAAGCACGTATGCTGCGGCATAAACTAACCGCCAAGGATTCGTGGCAAAGAAGGGCATGACAGAGAAACGAAGGAAGGGGGAGGAAAGAGATAAGTAGAAGGCAGGGAGGTTAACCAGTATAACGTCCGGTTGGCTACCCTACACCGGGGAAATGGGAAAGGGGGAAACAAAGATAACAGTGAGAGAGAGAGAGGAGGGAATGAAAGAAGGAAATTGCGGTGAGTTCGCTGACGTGTGTGACCTTACAGAAATTGCATTAATATTCACAGATGGTCGCACAAGCCCGTCGCCCTTATGAAACTCAAAAGCGCCTTTACCGCTTTATGGGCCAACGGGCGATGGGGGCGGTGTGCCAGCAGCACCTGCAAAGAAAGCGGCCGATTGTCCAGTTTTTGGAAGGCTTTGGCAAGTTCTTGTCTCTCTGGGGTGTACCGTGGACAGTGGCACAGCAGGTGGTCGATGTTTTCTTCGGTGCCACAGAACTCGCATGCTGCGCTGTCAGTCATTCCAATTAATGCAGAGTATGCCTTTGTGAAGGCAACTCCTAACCAAAGGCGACAGAGAAGCGTAGCTTCACGTCGAGGAAGTCCGAGTGGAGGTCGGAGTTGCAGGGAGAGGTTTAGTCGATGCAGTCGTATAAGTCGTAAGTTTGACGAGTTCCACTCGGTCAGTGTGAGACTGTGTGCCAGATGTCGAAGCCGCCTTGCGGCCTCTGTCCTCGAGGGCGGAATTGGAAAAAAAAAGGGGGGGGGGTGAACAACAAAGCTAGCGCGGTCAAGATGTCATTTCTTTTTCTTACATCCCACAGTTCGCGGACTGCATTTTCATTTTTTTTCCAAGTGCATTGCACCCTGCATCTTAATCGCATGAACGACGGGGTCGAAATTGTGACGTCGTGCTTGGATCGGCAAAGAAGGCGTGCCTCACAAACTGCATGTATACGGCCAGCAACGGGGAAAGAGCTCGAGAAGGGTTTTACCACAAGGATACTTAATGAGCCATGGGGTTTGCGCATTTCTCGTGCAGTCGGTAACATCGAGCAGTCCTTGACACCGACTTCAGATGATGCTTCTCATTTCAGGGCGTGCTATTGCCCTGTCTCGAGGCAAACATGTCGTCTACCTTCTGCTGCCAGGGCCGAGTGGTTGCGATTCACTGGCAGCGACTGTTCGATGAAGCGCTTGCGTAACAGTAAACTGCGCGGTCAATGCTGTGCGGCCTTGTACGTGTGGGTAAGGGGCACCTGCAGGTCAACAGCGTCGTGAAGCATTCCTGCAAAAAAAAAAACATCCTCTGCAGCTTATGCCATGCTCAGATGCGTAGAAGCCCTGCTCAGCGTGCGTTTTCCGAGAGAAGGCTGCAGGCGAAATAGCCTGTGCCACGAATCGGCGGCAGCAAAGAGCTTATGCCATGAAATCATGCCGAGGACAATGGCCACGCTGGCACGGTTGCATCCACAAGTCATTCGGTGTTCCCAGAACTCGAGAGAATTAAGGGCACGAATAAATGTGGCAGCGATACTTTGCTCACATCCTCCGCGCTGTCAGCCGTGGCCGCCTGCACGGATCTCAGAACGCTCAAACACATTCGACAGTGGCTGAGACGTTCTTCAAAAAGACGTTGCCGCTTTTGTGTCGAGGTTGAAAGTTTCACGGGGAAAAAAGTGCCGAACACGTGCAGGTCCGATGCCCGCGAAATACAAAGCATACAAGCTCAAGCCCTTCGGACAAGTCTCCGGCTTCCCGATTCGAAGCTTGCAACAGTCGCCGTCGCCCAGAGCCATCAGGTGGCCGCACACACAGCGCCATTGGGCGTTATGCACAATTCACACGCAGCACTTGTACCGCGTCCTATCCGACCGCCTATCCTTTTGCCAGCGCGGAAACCACGGGCTGCATTCTCCAGTGTTGTCGGGACACTCGCCGTGCTTCAAGTCCGTGGCGCGACCATCGTCTGCTGCGTGGTGGCGCAAAAACCTTTCGTACGTCTTGTTGCTTTACGATATTTGAAAGTAGGTCGATTTTCCACCGTTAGCCTTGAACCAAACAACTTTTACTTTGCTTATATGAGTCATACTTGGACAGTGTACACACATGCGCTACCGCAATCTCGTGAGCTCTGTATTTTCAAAGATTTGGACAGATATCTTGGAATGTAGCTTTCTACACTAGGTTTATTCGATTCATCCAAGCTGCTCTGCACCTTCTGCGCCTATTAATGGTGCACTACACCTAGGCCTTCGATTCCCCGAGCGGTGCACCCTGCACCCCCGTGCTCGATTGAACGGGGTGCGAGGCAAGATGCTGTGCACCCTTGAACCTTGCAGTGACTGGGTGCAGCCCGGCACACCTTAACTGACACCACCTGCACCTTCTGCTTTGTGGTGCCGTGCACCCTTTTTTGAATCGAACAAATCTACTCTTAGAAAAAAAAAAGGTGGCCTCAGTTACTCGCCAAAATCTAGTAACTGCTTGTCACAAAATAAACTAAGGGTGGTTACAACGACGCCGAACGGAGCTGGTTGTTGCATTTACTACCCCAAGGAGGTATTGCATGCGACTGGCACAGGTAATTAGTTTACGAACCATAGAGGCACCTGTGTAGTGGCACCTGCTACCCAATTATGTTAGTGAGGTGCTTTTCTTCCTCTTTTGCTCCCCCTTTTTTTTAACAACCGACACTTCCATTGCCAAGAAATAATTAGACCGCTTCGCATCTAAAAGTGTAAACACGTATACGAGTTTAAAAAAAAGAACGTGGACTGCATTACCGGTGCACACAGTTGAGTGATTTATAACACTATCAAATACGGGCCCATAAGCGTCATGACAGGAACATTACGTTGCATTTAATAAACTGCACTGTACAGAAAGGAACAAACGACAAAGGGGAACAACTCATCGCACAATACAATGATCGGGATACTATACGCGACATGTTTCTAAGAACGACCTTATGGGTATATATATATCAAAGCTGCGCGCCACAACACAGCACATAACTATTAATCCAGCATAATGATAGAAGCTATATTTTATCTAAACATCGTATTAAGACCACCACTATATGCACAACATAACAGACCACAGGTGGGGGTCGTCCAGAATCTTGGAAGAACGCCAACATACTCTTAATCCATAAGAAAGGGGACGCCAAGGACTTGAAAAATTATAGATCGATCAGCTTACTGTCCGTTGCTTACAAAGTACTTACTGAGGTAATTGCAAATAGAATCAGGAACACCTTAGACTTCTGTCAACCAAAGGACCAGGCAGGATTCCGTAAAGGCTACTCAACAATAGACCATATTCACACTATCAATCAGGTGATAGAGAAATGTGCGGAATATAACCAACCCTTATATATAGCTTTCATTGATTACGAAAAAGCGTTTGATTCAGTCGAAACCTCAGCAGTCATGGAGGCATTACGGAATCAGGGTGTAGATGCGCCATATGTAAAATCACTGGAAGATATCTACAGCGGCTCCACAGCCACCGTAGTCCTCCATAAAGAAAGCAACAAAATCCCAATAAAGAAAGGCATCAGGCAGGGAGATACGATCTCTCCAATGCTATTCACAGCGTGTTTACAGGAGGTATTCAGAGACCTGGATTGGGAAGAATTGGGGATAAGAGTTAATGGACAATACCTTAGTAAGTTGCGATTCGCTGATGATATTGCCTTGCTTAGTAACTCAAGGGACCGATTGCAATTCATGCTCACTGACCTGGACAGGCAAAGCAGAGGGGTGGGTCTAAAAATTAATCTGCATAAAACTAAAGTAATGCTTAACAGGTCTCGGAAAAGAACAGCAGTTTACGATAGGTAGCGAGTAACTGGAAGTGGTAAGGGAATACATCTACTTAAGGCAGATAGTGACCGCGGATCCGGACCATGAGACTGAAATAATCAGAAGAATGAGAATGGGCTGGGGTGCGTTTGGCAGGCATTCTTAGATCATGAACAGCAGGTTGCCATTATCCCTCAAGAGAAAAGTGTATAACAGCTGTCCTTTGCCAGTACTCACGTACGGGGCAGAAACCTGGAGGCTTACGAAAAGGGTTCTACGTAAATTGAGGACGACGCAACGAGCTATGGAAAGAAGAATGATGGGTGTAACGTTAAGGGATAAGAAAAGAGCAGATTGGGTGAGGGAACAAACGCGAGTTAATGACATCTTAGTTGAAATCAAGAAAAAGAAATGGGCAGGACATGTAATGAGGAGGGAAGATAACCGATGGTCATTAAGGGTTACGGACTCCATTCCAAGGAAAGGGAAGCGTAGCAGGGGGCGGCAGAAAGTTAGGTGGGCGGATGAGATTAGGAAGTTTGCAGGGACAACATGGCCACAATTAGCACATGACCGGGATAGTTGGAGAAGTATGGGAGAGGCCTTTGCCCTGCAGTGGGCGTAGCCAGGCTGATGCTGATGATGAAACTCTGCCATGAGGTCAGTAGGAGAAGCAGTTGTAAATTTGGCCTGCTTCGAACCTATATGCGCGAGATGAAGTTAGTTATCATCATCATGCAGCGGTGGCGTTGATGGGGAGCATCCACCTCACGTGAAAGAGGACCATGGTTCGAATCCCCGCGCCGCGCAATTTTCCACCGGATTTAAAAAAAAATCCGCGTGTTGATAAAATTGCATAAACAGGCCTGGAGTGCGGCCTGATCCCGGTGACCAGAACTGGTAACGCACACCCTCACCGGAGCAGGATTGGCCACCCTGGTGCAGTACTTGGCCACGACCTCCCATATGAAAACAGCAATCAGAAGTTAGTCAGTTTCACTAATAAAGGCAGGGTAGCAATTTAAGTAACCTAAAGTACTCATGAACGGAATTTTGGGTTTTCGCGTGCGAAAAACCTCGATCTGATTATGAGATATGCCGTCATGGGGGACACCAGATTAATTTTGACCACGCGGACTTTTATAACGTGCAGGCAGCGCACGGTGCACGATTGTTTTTGCACTCCGCCCCCATCGGAATGTGACCGGGATCGAACTCGCTACCTCGTGCAACGCCACAGCCGCAGCGCTATCGCGGCGGGTAAAGTATTAATCAACGCCAGGGCACCAACCGAGAGCTCTCATGTTACTAAGAGCGAAATCCACGTGTGTTCACACGTCTACGAGAATTCTTGAACAGCCGGTCCAACACGGAGGCAATGCCATATTCCCACCAACTCGATGGGAGATGCAACTTGGTCTGGCATGTTGTACATACAAACATTATTAGCTTCAACAGTTACAAACATAAGCTTGGAATACCAACGTTAAAGAACGAGTTACTGCCCTCATAGCAATACCAAACCAATTACGCAAGTGTACTTTGAATTAAAAATGTTTTTTTACATATTTTGATGATAGCTATCCATGCGTACGTAGTTGTCACGGTGTAAGGTAAGACCTAAACGAGTACACTTTGCAACAGATTGTAGGCTGTCAAACTTATCAACGTTTGCCACAAAAAACTCGTGCTCTGTGGCTTACGTATCGCGCACCTCCACAGAACCAAATATTTCATTTTATTTATTTACATGATACTGCGTCCCTTGTGGTCCAAGCAGGAGGGGCAAGGTACGCTGGTAAATATGCGTACGAAATGCTAGAACGCTAATATAACATTGCAAGAAAGAAAAGGAGGAGGAGGAAATAAAGAGGGAAGGAAGGGATGTTAACCAGAAATGCGTCTGGTTGATTACCTTACTATGGGGGACGGGAAAGAGGGAATACAAGAAAGGAAATAAAAAGCACAAGACAGCTAATCAAGATTCTTGGGTATCACATAGGCGGAAACAATACTAACTATAGAACAATACAACATATCTCGAATAAAACAGACGAAGTCATTAGGTTACTAAGGAGAATTACCAATAGACACAGAGGCTTAGGAGAAGACAGCGCTTTGCTAATACACGCCTTTGCTTTCTGTCACTTCACTTATGTGGCTGGATTATTCAAATGGAAGCAGGCAGAACTTAACAAACTTATTGTGATGCTCAGGAAGCTCGTTAAAGTAGCCCTAGGGATACCCAGTAACGCTGCAACCGACAAACTCATGAGTCTAGGGGTGCACAACACAATGGAAGAAATCGCGGAGGCCGAACAGCTAGCGCAACACGAAAGATTGACAAAGTCACGAGCTGGCAGGGACATATTGCAGGCAATAGGTGCAGAACTCAATACATCAAGGGCCCAATAGAGGCTGAAGTAGAATTAAGGACTGAAGTTAGGAACAAGATCAGAACCAACCCTCTCCCCAGAAACATGCATCCAGAATATAATGTCGAAAGGAGAAAGGCAAGAGCTAAAGCACTCTTGCAGGAAATAGAGCAGCAGAACCAACTGGCAGCTATAGTTGATGCTGCCTGGGTGAAAGGTAAAGAAGCATATACGGCCATTGTATCAAATTATCAAGGTAAGGTGCAAGACGCTCTCACTATTTTTACCAAGGACCCCATGGTGGCGGAACAAGCGGCAATTGCTCTAGCCATCAGGAGCAATAAGTGGGCCTGCATTTACAGTGATTCGAAATCCGCTGTAAAGTGTTTTGATAAAGGCTACGTAGCTGGAGTTGCAGCTAAACTTTTTAAAAACGTTGGGATTATGAGAACTGAAATCCGGTGGTTTCCTGCGCATATGGGGAAAGTGGACGAGACTCGGGTAAACCTCATTGAGGTTGCTCATGACTTGGCACGAGCACTTGCTAACCGTGACAGTCACAACCGAGCCGTTCACCATCAAGCCAGAGAATCTAGAGATCATTTAATAACATACAATGACGTTACCAAACATTACTATTTAGAACGCAGACAATTCCCATTGCCACATTCAAAACTGAACAGGGCTCAGGCAGTCTCACTGTGCTTATTGCAAACGGGTACATATCCCACACCATACACCATTAATAAAGTATATCTAGAGAGGGAGATTAAGATGAACTGCAACGATTGTAATGGCATCATTGGAATCAGACATATGCAGGCGGGGTGTCCCGCGACTCTCCCCAACCTCGTTGAAGAATGGACAAAGTGGGAGAAAAGGATTCAAAGCCCATTGTTTCAGGACCAACTAAGGGCAGTCCAGAGGGCCCATGATGTCGCTGAAAGGCTTGGCCTTACAGTGACAACGTGGGAGCGGCCCGCCTTGGCTTAAGAAGTCGAGCCTCCGGACCTCATCACAATAAAAGTTTTCACACAAACACAAGACAGCTATATCTAGAACGAACTATTGAGAACGCGCGTTTCAAGTGATTCTGCAGAGTTAAGATAACGGAAAGGTATGGCATTCCATTTTTCTGTAGTTCTGGGAAAAAAGGAGTGCTTAGAGGTTTGTCCTGGCAAGGTAAGTAGAGACAGTGAGAGAGTAAAAATGACGGGTCTTCCTCGATGCAGAAAGAGTGAGGCATAAGCTAGGATCCAAAGAAAGCTTACGGCTTATTAATCAGTAAATGAATTTCAGTGGTAGTACTTTTTCGCCTGGTTTGAAGGGCGTTGTAAGTACACCACCCCGAGCGATAGTGAAGCAAACCGGAAAGCGCGGCGAGGGTCATCTGGGCTTTGGTCTCGACGAGCGCGCTGCCCACCGACGCCACTTGAGTAATGGCCGTCAACGGCTCACACAGAGCTGGATCTTCCACGCATGTAGAATGAAAACGCAGCTGGCACTTCTGACTGGCGCAGAGCTCGGCCAAAACCACCGACGTGACGTTACCGATCGCGCTTGACGAGGGACCTCGAACCCTCTTCTGGGGTGCACTTTCCTGATACAGCCGCAGGCATTCTCCTCACGCGCAGCAAGCGGGTGGGTGTGAACCGATTCACAACTTGAAGTCGCACCGATTACTTAAACGGGCGACAAACAATCACATCCCGCGGCTGACTACCGCACCAGTGTTCTGGCGTGTAACTTTGGAATGTGTGTGGTTCTGGTCTCGACACAGGCAGTTTGAACCGCGTGAGGCCGGCCGGATGCGCTGCCAGCATTACTTTTTTCGGTCGGTTGGTTGGGGGATAGTTGGAATCGGTTGACGCAGGACAGGGGTAATTGGAGATCGCAGCAAGAGGCCTTCGTCCTGCAGTGGACATAAAACAGGCTGATGATGCTGCTGCTGCTGCTGCTGCTGCTGCTGCTGCTGACGATGATGATCGTGATGGTGGGGGTGGTGGTGGTGGTGGTGGTGGTGGTGGTGGTGGTGGTGGTGGTGGTGGTGGTGGTGATGGTGGTGGTGATGATGATGATGATGATGATGATGATGATGATGATGATGATGATGATGATGATGATGATGATGATGATGATCGGCGTGTGAAATTTTTTTTAGAGCCACTTGAGGCTCTAAGGAATTGTAAGAAGTGTATCCTCTCAAGGGACTTGGATCCGAGGCGCCGATGAACTGTTCGTCTCACGGTGTAGACACGGGAGATACGTTTAGCTAGACAGCAGTTATCCCGCGCACCTCACTGACAGGTTCACTCGCAAACCTGTGTTAGTTTATGACGCCACACGGCAATTCGGCTCCTGGGAGTTTGATCGTTTCGCGCACGAGTTCGAGGACTGGCGCCACGATTCCGACGTTTTCTTGCGTCTACCCAACTGTGCAGACCGTGTCTGACGGCGCATCCTGGACGCCGGGAGGGGGGGGGGGAAACACAACGCATCAATGATGTCATCGTCATCGCAATCGTTTACTGGTGTGAAATCTATTGGTGCGCAATAACTCGGCTACAGACATTGTACGTTCATATTTGAAAAAAAAAATAGAATAAAAGAATTGGCTCTTATCTGTGTCCTCTCAAGGGCATTAGGGTTAGATTTAGTAAATGTATCTCAAATAATGCAAGTGAATTCCAGCTCGGGTCGAATAAAGGTCGTATATGCTCATAACATCATTTCAGGGGATGCATCCTTAAGCTTATGGCGTAGTAGACATAGTTTTCTAAAAGCAGAAGAAGCAGTGCTGGTAATATGTAATTGCATGTAAAGCATGTAATGTAACATGCTAGTAATTGTAATTCCGAGATACTTGTATGCGTTAATTTTAGTCAAGTGGTCTGGGCTACTGGAGTAAGAAAACATGAGTGGTATGTTTTTGTTAGTTATACGTAGGAGCACAAATTTATCAGAGTTCAGTTTCCTCCACCATTTATTGCTCCACTCAGAAATACCGTTCAAGGCTAGATTAAGTGCTAGTTGATTATTAGCTTTGTTAATGTCATTAAACATAATACAATCGTTGGAAAACAGGCGAATAATAATGGAGGCGTTTATTACGTCAATTATGTCGCTAAAAAATAAGGAAAGGTAGTGGGCCAAGCACATTTACTTGAGGAACGCCAGAGGTCACCCGAAGAGGAACAGACTGTTGTCCAGGAATTATTACTCACTGGCTTCGACCCGTTAAATAAACAGAAACCCAGGATATGAGGAAGCTAGGAAGACCAAGGAATTCTACTTGGACAAGTTATTTTTCATGAGGAACTACATCGAAAGCCTTTCGAAAGTCAAAGCATATTGCGTCTACTTGGCCAGACTTGGCAAGAATAGGAACAAAATAGTGAATGACTGTGCTTAATTTGGTGACCATCGAGAACCCCTTTCTGAAGCCATGTTGGAAAGGTGATAAAATGTTATGCTCGTTCAAGAAGCCACTAATGCAGCCAGCTACAATGTGATAAATTAATTTAGAAGCAGCAGCTGAGTTCTGCTGCGTTTTAGGTTAAAGGTGGTCTTTGTTTTTTTCTTTCTAATGAGCAGCGCGCGTACTGAGGCACGGAAACAGCGACCTTTTTCCGTGGCCAGGTCTTGATCGATGCCAGACTAAATTCAGATTTGGTTCAACTTGTCAACAAAAATGATAGCGATTCCATTCTGATCTCCAAATGTGGGCTATAAGCGAGGAATTACAATCCCCTAGACTGTGTTTACAGGACAGGGAGCTATATGTTATTGGCATAAATTAGTTTCCGTCTTCGTGGTTTGGCAAATAGTTAAGTAAGGTCTCTCTGTTGCAAGTTCGGTTTTGGACAATTCGCTCGTCAATGTTAATTATTCAAGAACTATTTCAAAAAAGTCTTAGAAGTTTCGGGCAGCCATTACTCGGCCAGAGAAGCCAATCTAATAACGCGGAACGCACCATTCAATGCGTTATTCTACAGTTTCGAATATAAGCACTGAGCGCAACACGAGGCGATCGCTATTAAGAACCGCGGTTGCAAACCGCCAAATTTACTTTCCGCGAATTTCAGCGATGTAACTAGCTTGCTATGGAAATATGCGTAACCAAGAATAACTACGAATAATGCAAAATGATCTAGAATCGAGCAGCACGTTATCACTACAGTTTAAACAAAACACTGTGTCTATAGCTTGTCGTGGAACTGGAGATACTACGTGCGATTCTCTCCCACTGGGGCTGCTCCAGCAGAGGCTTCGGTCGGGAGGCGTCACTCAAAGCGGCATTCAGGGGCCAATCAACGAGCGCGCGATAACCCGGGTGGATCCTGGAACGCATGACAAATTCTCTGAGTCACTAGAATGATCATTATACGTAAGGGCATTCGCTGCACCGCGGGCGCGCAGTTTAAGTACGTACGTACGTGCGTGTTACGCCTGTCGGTGCTTGGTAAACAAGTGTGCATACGAAGATAAACACCAGCTGCAACGTGTCCGCTGCGGAGTGCACCTGTGCTACTCACGGCCGACGTGTCGAGGCACGAGGCCACCCTTCGTCTCCATCCGGACTTTAATGGCGCGAAAAAAAGACGGCGGCCGTAAATGGGCTGGGAAATGCCGCTGAGTCGTGCCGCTATATAGTCGACCGCCACCGGGCAATCAGGCGGACTGTACTACGACATGTGCGCGCGTCCCGAGATAAACACAGGCGGAAACGTCGGTCACGCGCGCCGGCGCCAAGCGCCGACAGTGCGAAGCGTTCGAGCCGCGTGACAGTAGCAAGCTTGGCAGCTTCGAAAAGTTGCCCGGCGGCCCATATGCGTATACATGCCCGCATGCGCGGCTCGAGCCGTTGGACAGGCGCGACTCTGGCAGCGTCGTAATTCGGACCAGCATTGACGGTAGCCTATATTTTTGTACTATGAACTTTATTATTTCGATAGCGCTTAATTACATGGACACTCTCCAGGCGCATTTCTGCCGTCGCCGTGATGTACCGTGTAAAGTCCAAGCGCAATGCACGCGTAATGCAGAGGTTGTGGCTTCGGCTTTCACCGGCGACAAGTTATCTCTTCGGCCACTTTCATTTCCCTTCATTATTTTCTGCATTTCAATTTCAACTACACCTAATTTCCCCTATGCTTTCCTCGTCTTCATGTCTGTTTCCTTTATGTGATCATATATATATATATATATATATATATATATATATATATATATATATATATATATATATATATATATATATATATATATATGTGTGTGTGTGTGTGTGTGTGTGTGTGTGTGTGTGTGTGTGTGTGTGTGTGTGTGTGTGTGTGTGTGTGTGTGTAGCGGCATCGAGTATAGACGCTGTCAAGACGTCGCACGGAGAGGTAAATGTCGGCAAACTACGCCAACAAATTGGCGAGCTGAAGCAATATGGTCACCGACAAAGTGTTGAAATCCATGGCCTCATACCTAATTAGAATGAAAATTTAATGGCAAAAATAACTAATATAGCCCACTCTCTCAGTGAACCAAGAGCTTTGAGAATCTGCTGTTGAAGGGCTGCACTGCCTTCTTTCTAAACAAGGCAAACCACGTATCATTCTCAGGTTTTAGCCTGGAACAGTAAGAACTAAATGGTTCAAAGGAAGGAGCTCGAAATGAAACTGTCAGGTGTGCAATTCTTTCACAATTTGACGGCTCTAAAAAGCATTTGCTCTGGCTGGCGAAGCAAAAAAGCAATAGAAAGCGCCTTCCGTATCGTGTGGAGCGCGGAAGGACGAATTTTTGCACGTAAAGACAGTCACGTGCTGTCAGGATTGCTACGGAAGTCGACCTGAACAAAATCGTCTAGTAGTCGTTTGCTGAGTGCGGTTACATTATTTAGAAACGATGGCTAACTATCACACCACTGATTCCTCTAAAATTTGGTCAAAACTGGCGAACTTTCTAGCTAACGCATTTTTAACTATTTCACATGAATGAGAGAACCCTGCGGAACAAACGTACTGAAACTGAAGCGTACGTATCTCAGTTTGATAGCTGCTTCGATTACATTCTCAGAAACGTGGTATACTTGGATTGCGCAGATGTGTACAATCTTTCTGATTATAGACATGCTTCTGTGTATAGCTCAGGAAGACGTGGTAGCGGTGTCTCTACGTACGACAACGCTACCATATTGAACGGCTTGAACATTACACTTGCATGTGCGACGATTTTGAAATGGTTACTGTTTTATGTCGTGACATTATGATTGTTGCACTTTACCGTGCCCCTCAAGGTGTAGTTTGTAACTTCTTAAACTTTGTCGATGACATTTTATCTTTCGCAGATAGCAAAAAATGGCACACTTCTTCGTGCCAATTCCATGATGGCGCCCGAGGCAGACGGATGTCAATGTCTCATTTTCTCTTAATAAATTACTTCTCTCCACCTTGCGGGTTTCCGCAGAACTGTTACGTCAAACTCTTGTCTTTGCTTCGAGTTGTTGACAAATTCGACTTCGCTGTGCCATCTGCTAGCCGCCTGGTTAGCTCACATGGTAGAGCGGCTGCCCCGGAAAGGCGGTGGTCCCGGTTTCCAGTCCCGCATGAGGACGAATTTTCCTTCAACTGCGAGGCTTTTCTTTCGAGGAACCCGTACAGGTTCCATTTGTAGCAATTGCTACGAATGGGTGGATGTCTCATTTTCACTTAACAAATTACTTCTCTCCACCTTGTGTGTTTCCGCAAAACTATTACGCCAAACCTTCGTGTTATTGTGGACTCAAAGCTCGATTTGTGGTTGCATGTATCTTCAATTGTTTTGCACGCATTGAGACATATTGGTATTATTGTTAGGTTAACAAGAAAATTTCATCGATACGAGTGTTTGCGCATTCTTTACTGTGCTGTCGAGTTCGCGTCAGTAGCCTGGAATGACGTCTCTGTTAGCTATTCCAATCGAATCGAGAATGTTCAGCGTAAGTTCGTACGCATACTGTGTGATATATATAGGTCGCCGTCGTTTTTATACCTTCGATACTATCCTAGCAGACCTTATTTTGTCTACTCTTCATGACAGGCGGATTGTGCGTGACATGCAGTTCCTTCATAAAATTGCGCGTGGCTCCATTGAGTGTGACCAGTTATTGACGTCACTGCGATTTCGTGTGGTGCCTCATTCAAAAGGCGCCAAATGTTGTGATGCATTGTATCCTGAGATGCGTGCAATTTGTCCCGTGACTCGTTTACAGATCACCTATAATTCATCCTTTCATAGCACGGACATATTTGCCTAAACTGCTATTTTTATTAGCTATCTTTAGATTATTGTTTTCTTGTCTATATTGACTTTGTGGTTTTCTTTTTTCTGCGATGTGTCTGGTTCGTGTCATGGTGTTTGTACCTGACCTAATGTGCGCTCGTTTAGGCCAATGGCTGTTGAGGCACACTCAAAATAAAATCTCTGTCTGTCTGTCTGTCTGTCTGTCTGTCTGTCTGTCTGTCTGTCTGTCTGTCTGTCTGTCTGTCTGTCTGTCTGATCTTAACATTGATTTACTCTGCAACAACCAATCAAAGTTCCAATTTTATTTAGGCTATGCTTGCTCACAGTTGCGATAATTTATTCAGCCGCCGAGATGACTGTGCATACGGATACATTGACTCATGTTTTACTAACTTATCTATGTCTACCAGCTGTACAATACCCACCGCGGTGACGTAGTGTCTATGGTGTTGCGCTGCTAAGCACGAGGTCGCGGGATCGAATCCCGGCTGCGGCGGACGCATTTCGATGGGGGTGAAAGGCAAAAACGCCCGTTTCCCGTGCATTGGGGCGTCCTGTGTCGTTCTCCCTCTCGTGATCGTCTCAGTCGGCGCTGTTCCTTCCTAATTCAACTTACAGTTGTAGAAAGAATTAACACGTACAAATTATGGGAAACAGAGATTTCATTATCAAGTAATGAATACATGTAACACAGCTCAAAGCTTTAAATCTAATATCTTATTCTTCCGTTTTATCTTCGATAAGTTATTATTCTGACGTGACATGGGCGCTGCTGCCTGAATGCAATGCATCATTATATTGCTCTCTTGCTTCATTTGTATGTCATGCCGTCGAGTGTGTGTGATACTGTTCTTCCTTCCTTTCTTTTTTTTTTTTTGTCTGTGTATGCCACACACAGTTCTTGCTGCCTTGTTGTTTTCTTTTGTTCTTTTTTTCTGCTGTTTACCGTAAACAACTTATAGCTGATACTTTGAGTGAGAACACCAGCAATAACATAATCTTCTTTTGCGTACCCTTAGAAATTAACCTTGTTTATTTATGCGAATATAAGTTTACTATGCCTGGTATGATATACAGTGAATGATGCTTTGTTTTTCTGTACGAAAGTGATGCTACTCTACCGCCAAGCGGGCGCAGGACCTTTGTGAGGATGCCAGTAACCTCCTTTTGTCCTGACCCGCAGGCAAATCTATGTATTCTCTAAAAGAATAAATAAAAAGTGTGTTTGGAGTGTCCATATAATTACTATCGCAATAAAGAAAACTGCACACTGGAGTATGAGGGGTGCCGTAGTGGAGGACTCCGCATTAAACTTTGGCCACCTAAATCTTAAGTATATGCACGAGCATTATTGCATTTCGAGCCCGTCGATATGCGTCAGGCACGGCCGGGAATCGAACCAGTAATCACGTGCTCAGCAGCAGAGTGCCATATCCACTGCACTATCGCTGGAAGTAAGATTAGGTTAGATATTACCGCTGAAGATATCAAACTCTATTGTTTCCATCGCGTTTAGTGTATGGTACGTGATTTGTGCACTTCAAAGGCGAGAAACTTCCCGTGTTATCTGACGCCTGTCCCCTGTGCTTGTGCAACTCGCGCCCAAGTTGCCTGTCGTTCAGATAAAAAAAAATCACCACGTCACGTTCCCCCTGCGCGCCACGACGGGACTGCTCTCGAATACAGGCCGTAAAAGTCAGCCGTTCCCGGCGGCGGTATCTATGGGACAACATTACGGCATGAAACTTTCTAATGGCCGCCCTCACTGAGCTATTACATCCTGTTGCTTCCATATTCGTGTCTGTCGCTGCTCTCCGGCGTGACGATGCAAATCGAAGTCGCCAGCGAGAGAAATTCTGATAGCTAAAGTGCTATATATAGGCTTTCGCGGGCTGCTTATCGGCAACCTCGGCTTGCTGCGTCCCGCCGAAGCAGTCGTTCACACGGCAGCCTCCAACATAATCTGTGGCCTTGATAGGGCCAACGCGTCATACTGCCGGCCGGTTTCGTTGAGGCCAGTTAGGCCAGTGCTCTCGTGGCGCCACCTGCCCCTTGCCGGTCGTTTCAAGGGGGCTTCACATGGCATCTATGGATAGGCAACTACCACGGTATGGCATAGTTCTTCAGTTCGCAGTGTCATAGTACATAGTGTAAAAACTATTGAACTTGAAATCTACGGCAATAAACAACTCGCTGACTAAACGTAGCCGAATATCAATATTTGTAGTTTTAATCAGGCAATTGACGATACTAAAGTAGCCTACTTGCGCATCGTGAGAGCGAACAAAAGGGGCGTTGATGTTTGTCGCGTAGGTTATTGGCTATTCTACGTGGTGTACGCGCAGCTGTACAAATCCTATTCGTCATTGTGAGAATATCACTTGCAAGTGTCGACATACATTTTTTTTCTCTTTCCAGTACCTTAACAAGCGAGCAGTTAAATTGTGAAAGTGCGGGTCACCCCGTCTTAAAACATTTTGTTTTCTCTTTTACAAACTGCGGAGCCTCTTTCAATAAGCGACACAGCTGGGTGCGCTGGGTGCAACTTTGCAGAAGTTTAGGTTCACAAGTGTTGTAAGGAATATTTCCGCTTTAAGTATATTTCGGTAGTGTTGGTAAAGAACATTCGAGTTTTATTACCGAAGTGACAGTGACAGTTCAAGTGTTTTGTTCTGGGGTAGCAGGTCATACAATTTGGAGTTATCTAAGTTCCATTCCCCAGTATATTTTGACCTTTTCGCTACAGCACAGCTGTCTGTTGATGTATGCCTGGCAAGAGCAAACACTCCTCCTCAGCTGGACAGGCAGCATGTGGCACGCCTCCCGAAAGTACAGCGTAGGGCGCATCTCGTCACCTGCCTGTATATAGAGATGGGGCTCCCCTGAGACGAACACATTCTGTGCCACTGCCCAGCACTCGCTGCACAACGACGGGCGATGACGGCCGCGTATCGTCGCTTCGGCCTTCCAGCCAACCTTGCGGAAGGCCTGCTCTTCCCCCGATAATGCCCAGTCGCAGCAGCGCAGGCTTTCCTCGAGTTTGCTGCTGCGGCTGGGCTGGCCACCCTGAAGCCGTTCCTTCGGCCACATGCTCCTTGCGGTCTCCTGCATGGCACGATGCTGCGGCTGAACCTTCCACAACCTACCTCGATACACAACCTCGATCAGTTGATTACTTCTGCGCAACGCCTCATATAACCCCAGCTCCCGTCGAACGCTTCATCAAAAGAGATGTCCATCTGGTCACGTAAAGACGTATACTTGGAAGCATATATGGATGTTGAGGAAGGAGGGACTGGGTGGATATACACAGCGATTGTCTAATATATAGGCAAGGGAAATCTAGCTGAAAAGATCCTTTAGTCAAATGGGAGCACAAGCTGACAAAGCCAGCTCTCCCGGTCGCCCTTTGCCACGTTCTCTAAAGCTCGTCGTTAGCAAAGCTTCTCGTATCTGCGGCTGTGCATTATGCGTTGGCCATGCACGGCGAGCGCATTGGGCAAGCCAGGTCTTGCAACGCAAGCGTCACAAAGGCCACCTCGCACCCGTGCGTTCCATTACGTGGGCGCATCGTGCAGTACTTACGAGCACAGCACGCGCTCACAGGGCTATCAGGGAGTGTAGGCCAACTGGGAAGGAAAAAAAAAACATTGGCTGAAGGGAGAGACAACAGCATATGCTTAAATCGATTATGGATGAGTTTACGTGACAGAAAAAGCTGACGTAACAAGTGTGTTTTATTGACAAGCTTCCCCTTACGAGCAGATATATTCGTTTCAGGAAAGAGGGCAATCAAATCAAGTCTGCAGCGGCACATCTGTGAGAAGACAGCATTCAATGCACATTAATTAAAGGTGGAAAAAGAGAGAGAAAAGGAAGTACCATGGCTACTGGAATCAATGATAGGGAGGTCGTAATGAAGGGCTTGGAAGTAATTTTCACCACTTATGCTCGTTTAACAGACGCCGAAGCATCAGTACAGGGACGATTCTGCATTCCGGTCTTAACCGCGTCAGAAAGGACAACACGAACACGTATATAACTTGAAAAGCAGCTATAAATACCTCTGCTGCGTATCTAGCAGCATGCAGCTGCTAGATACGCCGCGTTTTGCCCGCTGAAAGACGCAACCACGGGTCACCTCGAAACGGCCACAGCTCGTTTTCACTGTCTTCGCTTTCCTCCCGCTACTGCAACGTTATCGTGGCTGGGCAGTTCGGATCCATTTAGGTTGAGATAAGGCCGACAAGGCAGGGACGCAAACGTCATGGTTGCATTTGTTTTTTCATGGCGCCGTACGAGAAACGTTGCCTGCGACGACGGGACAGAGCGGGACGTGACCTATTTGGCCGGCGCCATGTAGACAGCGCATGAAGTATACAGGCGCGCATAGCTTCACAAACTTATTGACGGTACGGTAGAAGTGCATCCTCTACAAGAACAGACGCGCTATTTGAAGTAGATCTCATATCGGTGTGGTCTGTTTTGCCAGCGCCATCTTTTTTGGCCTGTGAGTTTGTTCTCACTTGTCACTACAGCCATCTACAGCGGCTTTCTTTGGAGCCGCAATTTAGCACTGGTTGGCTTTTACCCGCTCATGTTTTGAGTGCGACAAAAATATAGCTCGAAACTGCGTTCGTTTTGTACTGCGGTCATCTTGAAGTCATGTCGTCAGGCCACTTCATCCTCAAGTTCACCTTCATTTTTCTGTTAAAAGTATGTAAATATACCCGGTTATGTGAGCGCCGAGCGTAAAAAAAAAACGAGATAAATAAAATGCTATTAGATCGACGACGTACCCTATATATATTAAACAAACGGAACATCGAAAGAGTAACTGGGGAGCTACTGAATTTGAAAGCGAAGCGAATGGGCGAGCGCAGGAAGCTTTCAACGAGGACAGCCAGATTTGGCACAGGCCCTCGAGAAAACCACGGAAAGCGTGCGGGCGCTGGCGTCGCCTTCCTGAAACCGGGAGATGCAATGGCGGCCGGCCTTCGCTCCATTTCTGCGGCTCCCAAGATAGCGCGCCCCGGCCTGGCGGCGCGCCAGAGCGGCGGGCGGCTGCAGATAAGGGCCCGCTATAAAGGGAGGCCCCGTGCGCCCAGAAGCCCTTTGGTGGTCTGCGCTCCCGTGGTGGCTCTCCTGGATGGTTCGCTCTCTTCCTGGATTACTGCTGTGCGCGTCGTGGCCCGCTCTCGTCCGCGGATATACGGACACATTAGCTGCCCCGCTCTTTCACTGTCCCTGCCGTCGAGCACTTAGAACCTCCCTTCTCGAACGCCAAGGTGCCCCGCTTCGTTGCTCCCAATGGACGTGCGCAGCTAGCTTCTCTTGGGGTATACAACCGTAACAATAACCGGCGAAATGTCAGGACCGTAACGCGAGCCGGCATAAACGTTCCGGCCGCTACGCTAACTGTCGGCAACCTTTCCCTTGCAGCGTCGTTCTGCATTCCCCATGGTTCCCACCACTCGCTGCCTGTTGCTTCCGTCGCCGCCGTTTGACTCGCTGCATTTCACGGTATGTGTCATGTCGCGGAGGGTGGGTCAGTTGCAGCGTTTGACGTGGCGTCAGTGTAAAACATCGCTTCGGTTTTAAACGCGACGGAGGTGGAGCATTCGTGTCGTGCCTCTCAAGAGCCAGCCTGTTAGCTTGGCCACTGAGAGATCGTACTGTCGGCAAGAATGAAATTAACGTGGTACAACAACGAAAGGCAGTGCAAGAGGCCATCTGAGTGACGTACTACGTGTGTATACTATTTGCGGGAAAAGTTGGCCGTGGTGCGGAAAGGCTTGGCGTAACAGCAGCGCAATGTGTTTCGCCAAGTCACAGTGTCGATGTATTTCTCACTAAAATGACTGGCAGAGATGGGGCATGTTATTCGGAGTGTTCCGGGCGGCTCTGCGGTCGAGATAATTGATACGTGAAACCTGATGCAGATGGCGTGCCGATTGCTCTTGTGTCGCTGTTTTTCCTCCCAGGCGCAGTACTCTGTAACGATACTCGTTTTCTGTCAATCTTGCTCTTCGTCGATGCGGCTGGCATTGCATCGCTGAGCCTTCGGAAGCGACGGGCTGTTTTTAGACCCCACTGAGGGAGCGCGCAGCATCAAGCCGCACGCTGCGTAGCGGCGCCTTTCTTTCTTTGGGCGACCTTAGCGGCGCCCTCGCGGAGCCGGCGCGGAAGAACTGCGCCGTCGGAACCAAGGCCACCGCTGATAACACGACGTCGCGTGGGTCGCGTCACGATCGCATCGGGGGTGGCAGGGTTATCAGCGGACCTTTCGGGAGGTCGAGTGAACGAACCGGAGCGAAGCACGCGCCTCTGGACGATAAGCACGGACCACGCGGAAGATACATGCGCTGCTGCGTCACTGGAAACAAATAAGGGTCGCTAATTCGGGAGCCGTTGGCATCGAGAGCTTTCCCGCCGCTGCTACTCCAGGCGCAGATGATCGCACTAGACTGACCGAGCCTATCGCAGTTGACGAGGGCAAACGAACGTACCAAGGAGCTTGTACGGAAAACCCACGCTTTAAAAACGGCTCTTCGTAGCACGCGTGCGTCACAAATAAAGAAGTGTCCGAATGCTTTATCGCGCCTTTTTCTTCTGTCTTTCCTTGTTTTCTTTTCTTTTCTTTTCACGCACGCGGCGCGAAATGATTCGAATGTCATAGCATTTTGCTGCAGCATTTTTGTGCGAGGGCGTTTTCATAACAGCCTGTTTTCAGTAGACTAAACCTATTAGCGGCAAGGAGTTGGAGTGGCGCCCTCTTACGAGTGACGTCACGGCCAGGACGGCGCTCGCTCGGCAGCCATCGAACTTAAACTGCAGATAGCGGCGAATATGGTGGAAGAGTATGCGGCCAGCAGAGGCTTGGTGTGCTCGCCACAGAAATCGGAGCTGTTAATCATTGAGCCAAAACATCAAAGGGGACGCGCTGGGAGCAGCAGACCCACCAATGTTTTCGTAAACGGAAATGAGGTTCCCAAGGTGGAGGAAATCAGAATTCTGGGCATGTATATCCAGAGAAATGGATGCAACCTCACGACAATCAGAAAGCTAGAAGGATATGCGGCGCAAGTGACGGGGATCTTTAGGAGAATTTTACTCAAAGGCAGGGGCCTCAAAGAGAACAGCCTCCTCAGACTGATGCAAGCCTTCATTACCAGCCGTATAGCGTATGCCACACCGTATCTTGTGTTTAAACGAGAAGAAAAGGAGAAAATAGATGCGATCATTAGGAAGAGCGTTAAGAGAGCCCTAGGGCTCCCAGACTCGACCTCGACAGGCATCCTCCTCAAAATGGGAGTTCACAACACACTAGTTCAGCTCACTGAGGCAGTACGAGTGTCTCATTTGCTACGAACGGGTGGATGTCTGATTATCCCTTTATTAATATATATATATATATATATATATACATATACATATAATTATATATGCACCCTGTCTGTTCATAAATTTTGCTTAAAAAGGACGTCTGCAAGTTCAACACGCGAAGTTATTTATAATGATCCTCTAAACACTTAACATTTCCTTATTAAGTATGAGAGACATAGCACTTTACATGGAAGAAATACCTTGATATTTGGAGTCAACGTAATAAATCCGTGTTAGAAGGACACTGCCCAGCGAAGCTTTCATCATAATTCTTATTACCCTGGTGAGTAGATTCAGTAAAATGTGGCAACTGTATTAAGGCCTAGAAAGAAGAAATAGGCGCGCATTTAGTGTGAAAAGGTTTGGTACTATTTTCACTGTTCTCTGAAACAGACACCCAGAAACGCATTGGCTGTGAACACGACGGCGCTTCGTGTATAATATATATGTATGTATATATATATATATATATATATATATATATATATATACACACTTCACGAATACCATAACAGCAATCACATGAAAGAAAATTTCATGGTTTAGATCGAGAAGCAATCAAATATAAGCGATGAAATGTGTTATAGTGACCCTCAGTAGCTTTTATCGACGAAATGGCACACCCCTCCCGCAACGGAAGCAACCGACTGTCGTTATGGTGAACCCGCCGTGGTTGCTCAGTGGCTATGGTGTTGGGCTGCTGAGCACGTGGTCGCGGGATCGAATCCCGGCCATGGCGGCCGTGTTTCGATGGGGGCGAAAGCACCCGTGTACTTAGATTTAGGTGCACCCAGGTGCACCTAACCCCAGGTGGTCGAAATTTCCGGAGTCCTCCACTACAGCGTGTCTCATAATCAGAAAGTGGTTTTGGCACGTAAAACCCCATAATTTTTTTTTCGTTATGGCGAGATGCGCATTGTTTACGAAACCCAGCAGTTCACTACAACTTCGAATTGAAACCATGAAGTAGCTCTTTACAGCTCCAATTACAATGCCTATAGCATACTCGAGGCATTACAGCGCAGCTTAGGCTGCGTTGAAATGGAAAATGCAAACACATTCTGCCTCACCATGTCTCGATCCTGCGTTGTTTAATTACACAGACTGAAAACTATTTGCTTCGTCAGTGCATAAAAGAGAACTTCGCGTACCCGCCTCATAAAGAAGACACCACAAGTCTCACATAACCACTTGACCTCCACTGGGGAACAATGATATCTTCAATATGTGTCACACTACTAATGAATGGGACTTCGGCTTCTTGATGGCTGCAGCGAACCGGTCCAAAAGGTATATGCCACTCAAATATTTGACCGGAGCAGCCTGTGTCAGTTCTCCAAACAGATTCAGGTCTGTTTCTCAAGCAAGAAGCACCAGTGAATCGCTCAAGTGAGTTGAACGTGTAGCACGGAAAGGGAATAAATATTGGTGCATTCCTTGCTGTGTGCTGCAAACAACTGTAAACCTCAATAAGCTTTGCTTCAAGTTACCTCCACTTAAATTTAGCCGGTGAAGAACTGCCTAATTTTGAGAACCAGTTAAAAACGCAAGTGGTGCTGGCCGAATCTAAACTGCAGTGATTGTTAAGTCCTCGTGTTACTGCCGAGCGTTTCTTTGAAGAAATAGAAAATTTCGATATTATACCGTGAACTATTCGTCGTGAGCAAACATGTTTTAGAGGGTTAAAATCAATATAAGTGTTGTGGAAGTCATATATAGTCAACGTTTAATTCTCACACGCATATTGAACCATGGTGGGTATGGAATCTTAACTAGATTCTTATGTGTTGTGCTTTTGCGTCTATGCTTTTATTATTCACGTGAGCTACCACTGGAAAGTGTGGAACGGCGCATGAAAAACCCGTAATGGGCTGGTCTGAGTTCCCTCGGGGGGCACTATAGCGTTGCCTTTGAGATATATATTGTCGTCTAGGAAATAAGTTCCTTGATTCATATTCGTGAACCAAGACATCGTAAAATATATATGTGAGAGGCCCGTCATAAGTATACAAGCATTGGGAACGAGAGCGAACAAACGGAAACACTGCAGAAGGCCCCCGTACACCGCCCGAACTGCAGCAGACGACAGGCGCGATTGATTGATTGATTGAAAACTTTATTATTCCACCGAGCTGGGGTGCCCGCCTCTTAACCTGCACGCAGGTAGGGGGGGGAGGACGAAGCAATTCCCGCTCGTTGAGGACGGCGAGGCTTCACGGCCTCAACGGCCAGGCGGATTGCTCGACGCTGGTCGTCTTCAGCTTCGCTCTCGAGTCCGTGCCCTGACGTCACGCGAGCGGCGCTCGCAGCGCCCCTCTAGGTCGTTCTCGGGGCTAATAGACTCGTCTATGAATATCGCCGCCTAACGGCGAAACTTGGAAATGTGGCCCTGTATGAACAAAGAAAATTTCGCGCGACCATCTCCAAGAAAATAGATCGCCTTTATTCGTCAGTTGATCGTTTCTAAACATTGAATTGTGGAATTTAACGTCCCATAACTGTATAGTGGGTTATACATCCTTGTATAGATATAGATAAAGACAAGGACGCGCTTCGCAAAGAGACAACCGCAAATATACAACTTATCACTTGCGTATCGCCATCGGCTTATCTTTGGAAGCAGCCACTGGCGTCGCCGAAAATAGATGGGACGTTAAATCCCACAATGTGATGTTTAGAAACATGACGACCATGAGCAAACTTTTTTTCGAAGCTGGGCCAACTGATCACGTCGGCCGTATTTCCGACCTCTGTAAGCGCCCCGCACAAAAACATTTGCAGCTGCTGTACGTGCTGGAAAACGCTGTTACCGGCAGCCTCGCCTCCAATTCACTTTGCCACTGCTAGCGGTAAGGACGCTGCGGCCTTGTTCTGGGAAGTTTGCCGCCATTATTTTCTCTCTCAATTTCCGCGCCCTTAAAGGTCTGCATGACACAGGTAGCGCTTTAGGTATAATAAAGCTGTTTGCGTTGTCCAAAGGCCAACCTAGCAAAAGCGCGCCTGCATTCATTTCCGTGCCGGCACCGCTAACCTCTCGCAGTGGCTCGACTCGTTCGTTTCGTCAGCGACCGCGGGGAGACGGCCGAAAGGAGGACGACGAACGCAGAGCGCGTTCTTTGGCCACCGCCGACGCCAGCTACGCGTTTCGCCACGTACCGGGTTACGAGGCCGCTATTACGAAATGCCTCCGACAATGGAAACCACAGCCCCGAGGATTTGAAGCGACACGATCGGTGACCCGGCGCAGTAGAAGGTCCTATTCAGGGCTCATTTCCGGCATGCGTTGAGAACACCCCAAAATTTCATTACGAGCGTAGATTTTCGTCCCCGTAGCAATGACGGAGTCAGGGCTTGGTGTTGAACTGTCGACCTTGTGCAGTGCAGCCCGTCACCGTACTGGCCTACGTCGAACAAATCTGGACTGACCTATTATAAGAGGCACAGTGAACCTACAGTGCACGTACTTATAAATTCGTGGTACAGTTTCGTCGTGATTTTATGTTCCCGTTGACATCTAGCCTACTCCTTGGCAGGGCAAAATGTCTGAACGCGAGCTCGAAAAGTGGGCGTATGTTTCTACATTCCCATAGGGAGAACTGAGTTTTGAGTTCTTTGAACAGTTTTGCACTCAGTAATGTCCTTCTTGAACTTGCTTCTGGCACCGAATGGTGGAACTGTATCTACCTACTTCTCTGACTTGTCAAGGCGGATAAGGCTGTATATAAGGCAAGACATTATGAGTAATGTCTGCGTTGTAGGTTCGAGTCCGAGCCGAGGCAGTGAACTTACACTGAAAAAAGAAAGAGGCTAATGAATTCAGACTTGCTAATATCAGCACGTTTTGAGAATCGGCTTCGGCGGCACTACGAGGCTTTTGACTATCGCATGTGCGCATTGTGCGTGTGCGTGTATGTGTGTGTTCGCGCGCATAATTGCAAGCATATACCTGGAAGCATCGAGACGTATCACCAATGATAATTTTAAAAATATTTTTAGCATCACCAAATCAAATATTGTCATACGCGAGGGCTTTAACGCACACAATGTAACATGGGGAGTAATCACTGTGATGCTCGTGGGAATATCGTTCATTTTGCCGCGGAAAGATGCAATCTGTGTATTGAATGATTGATCTGGGACGTTTATGCATGGATATCGCTATGTCAGTTGCAAAGACGAGCTCTAATGATATTGTTACCCATGCTGGATGGACAACAGACGCAGAAACACTTGGAAGCGATCACTTCCCAATTCTTATATCACATCCATGATTAAAAAGTACCGCGAAACGAAGATACGTGGATATAACAAAGGGGCAGCCCTTTCGTCAACACTTGTACAGCCGAGTGGATTGTGAAGCTGACGTAGAAAAACTCCCATCAGCGATACAAGAAACAATTAAAATGTGTACAAAACAAGTGCCCCTTCTTGACGAGTACACATCAGTTGATGGAGAATAAGAACGTTCGAGATCTGTAAGAAAAGCAGAAAGAGTTTATCACCGGCGTGGAAATATAGAAGCGTATAGAAATTCGCAGCAAATCCACTCAGTCATGCGGAGACGACTACAAAAGTTAGGGAAAAAAATATGGCGTGAATTTTGCAATACGTTGTCTCTCCTGACACCAGTTACACGAGTATGGATGACTATTCGTGCATTAAGCGACCCTGTTGTTCAAACACAATTATTTCGTGCTCTCGCAATAGCCAAGGATACTTCAGAATTAGTGATTGCTGACGAATTCTGCAAAGTTATAGCTAGAACAAGCGTATCTATTACTAGTGTTGAGTTTCGATGTTCGGTTGAAATGGCAAAACAAAAAGTTCTTGCGTGTTTTCAGTCACAGCATGTACAATTAACACTACGAATTCTTTATGATTGAGCTAAAATGTGCACTTGCGTCTTGTAAGACAAAGGCGGCTACAGGTCCAGGTTTCATTACATACAGTATGTTGCAAAACATGGGACCTAATGGTCGATTGGCAATTTTGGAGTTACTCATTGACTTGTGGAAAAAAGGAGTGTGTCTTCGAGTGTCGGAAAGCAGCACGTGCGATACCTATATTGAAGCCTGGTAAAACTGCTCTTTCTCTTGAGTCCCTTCGTCCTGGGAGTCTGACGAGCTGTTTATGCAAGGTCAAGGAGAAAATGATTGATACTAGGCTGCAGTGGTGGTGTGAGCAAACAGAAGCCGAGGAGTTCGCGTCCTCGCCGGACCTCCAATAAAGTTATTTCGCTCACTCACCGATCTCATGACAGGATTTCGAAGGCGGCGATGCACCATGGATGCAATTTTGGATATCGTTACCTATGTTATCATACCGTTACATATGCCGATCACATTGTTCTATTCAGCAACAGTGCAGACGAGTTACAACAAATGATTGAGAACCCTAACAGAGAGAGTGTAAGAGTGGGGTTGAAGATTAATATGCAGAGGACAAAGATAATGATCAATAGCGCAAGGGAAGAAGAGTTCAGGATCGCCAGTCAGCCTCTACAGTCTGTGACGGAGTTCGTTTACCTAGGTCAATTAATCACAGGGAACCCTGATCACGAGAAGGAAATTCATAGAAGAAAAAAATGGGTTGGATCGCATACGGCAGACATTGTCAGCTCCAGACTGGAAGCTTACCATTTTCATTGAAAAGGAAGGTGTACAATCAGTGCATTTTACCGATGCTGACATATGGGGCAGAGACTTGGAGATTGTCTTGAGAAGCTTGAGAAGAAGTCAAGGACCGCGCAAAGAGCGATCGAACGAAGATTGTTATGCATAACGTTAAGAGACAGAAAGAGAGCGGCTTGTATCAGAGAGAAAACGGGTATAACCTATATTCTAATTGACATTAAGAGAAATGGCGCTGGGCAGGTCATGTCATGCGCCGCTTACATAACCGTTGGACCATGAGGGTGACAGAATGGATACCAAGAGAAGGGAAGCGCAGTGGAGGACGGCAGAAGACTAGGTGGTGCGACGAAATTAGGAAATTTGCCCGGTGCTAGTTGGAATCGGTTGGCGCAGGACAGGGGTAATTGGAGATCGAAGGGAGAGGCATTCGTCCTGCAGTTGACATAAAAGAGGCTGATGATGATGATGATGATGCTGGTGATGATGATGATGATGATGGCCTATGTTGAACATGAACAAGCTAGCCGAAATGTCACAATAGCGGTTTTTTTAGATATTAAACGAGGCTTCGACACAGTCAGCCGTGCTCATATATTGTGTGGCATGCTAGAACTGAGAGTCTCTGGAATGGTGGACATCCAGCCTCTTGAATGGCATGTTAATATTTATTCAAACAAGCGAAGGAAAAAGTTCCCTCTCATAATCTCATTCAATGAGTCCCACAAGGCAGTGTCTTAAGTACGTTTCTGTTTAATTGTGTGATGGCGTATTTACCGTGGAGAGTTCCACCTGCCCTACACTATTCTGTATATGCGGATGTTGGTATTTGGGCCTCTGGTTCATGTGCAAGCCTTGTCCAGTCAACTTTGTAGGAAGGTCTAAACATCGTGGACAAATTCTTAAGGAGAGAGGGACCCTATAACGTAACACTATTCCAATATGTTTTTATTCCAATCTCTTGACCTCAAATTTGCGTAACCGCCGACGCAAGCATCGGGCGGTCACCCGCAGGTTTGTCTGAACAGACCAATCAAACGCTCTCCTCGTTCATAGGAGTTCACTTTTGTTTGCTTTAAAAACGAATAAAACTGTCTACACTGAGCGGCTCGTCTTATCTAATTGGCTGACCAGAGGCGAGAAGCACGCTCAAGTGGAGAGGAATTCGATAGGCCGAGCCAGTGCACTGAAAATCGATAACCGCATGAAGAGGGTGGTGCCGACGTCTGCGATTGGTCTGATATTCCTTAGCTTGTGGTGGCTGGTCGAAAATCGCGGCGGCATGCAACAAAAGGTTAAGAATGCCGCTAGAACTGATCCTCAGCAAAGCGGAGCTGGCAGAGCGAGGTCATAAACATGCCGAAAGTGCTCGATAACGTTACACGGCCACGCAAAAAAAGCTTTATTGTACGCAAATAAACCCATGCTCTCCGGCATGTCCAAGTAGCCAGTACTTGAGCGATCGACGGCAGCCATTTTTTATTCCTTTCGGAACGAGGCAGCCTGCGGCTATTCAGAAAAAAAATTCAGTTTTGTTCGGCATATTAATGCGTCTTTAACGCGTACACGTCACTTTGACGCGGTGAGTTGTCGCGGTTTTGTGACGTTGCGTGACAGGCAGGTGAAGTGGGTGCAGCCCAAAAATTTTTTGACCCATAGCCGAAGGCTAATGGCTAGAAGGCGTCGAATCAGAAATAACTATTTTTCTATTGGTCGGTCGAATCATTCATAATCAGTGTGTACGCGTCATATCAGATGGGGAGCTATCGTGGTTTTCATGACGTCGCGTGACAGACAGGCGAAGTGGGGCTGGTTCAAAAAAGTTTTTGATCAATCGCGGAGGGCTGATTGCAGAATTGGAATAGAAAGTTTGGAATAGCTTTAAGTTATGACGTAGTAGTTCTGCGGAAACTCGCAAGGTGAAGAGAAGTAATTAATAAAGGGAAAACCCGTTGGGTTTCCTTTGTAGCAATTGCTACGAAACGGGTAGATGTCTGATTTCCCTTTATTAATAGCTTTAAGTTATAGCGCCCAGGAATGGAACTATCTTACAGTAAGGCGGCTGTGCTCCCATTCACCAGAATATATCTAAAAGACTTTTAGCTGTACCTTAGGGGACAACCTTTAGACATTATAAAACATTACACATTTCATGGGGGTTATACTAGACAGAAAAAGCTTTTTTTTTAATTCTCACTCGAAGAATAAATAAACTAAATAATGTTCTTCACCGCGTAGCAGGTACGACATGGGTACTGTCGTTTGCATCACTACTTAAAGTACATAACGCACTTATAAAGCAAAAGATAGCATATTCTTCACCTGTTCTGCATGGAATGTCCCGTTCATCAAAAGAGCGACTTCAACGATTAATAGCTGGAACCGTAGAACATGCTTAGGCGTTCCTCGAGCACCCTCAAGCTCCTTAGTAATTACTGAGACACGTCATCCTCCATTTCCTATCATGAGGACGGTTGAAACATGTCGACACTACTTTCGTGTTTCAGTGCAGCATAAAAGGCACGCACTAGCAATTGCACTTTTTTTATTGAAATGAAAATAAAAGAAAGAGCGTAGTTACCTTATAATGGTGACGGCTACTCCTTTTCTCCTAGCGGAAACAACAATATAAAAAATGTCTAGGAAAATGAAAAGAAATCACTTCATACGGTCAGAAAGCAACAACACAGTCCTATACGCCCATGAACATAGCAGTATAAAAGTCCAATGCAAGTTGCACCACAATGAGTTCGTTAACAAAGTCACAAACAAACACAAATGGCCATGATGTAGACTTCGATGAGCATATAAACAGATGAGGAATTACAGTGTTAAAATAATTCACGCACAAAAAAATCTATAACACGTAATATACAAGCACTAACAATTACAAATAATAGAAGAACGTTATAGTGACATCGTGTATTCAGTACAATACTTAGTATTTGTTAAGGAAGCCTGTGTCTTCATAAAAATGTTCAAATGCGTTCAATGCTTTTCGCTGTGCTATTTCCAATGGCCATGGGCCCAGCAATTTTGCGAGTGAGAAAAGCCGGTGAGAATCAATGGAGTGTAGCTCTTGTTCTAGCTGCCGTCTTTGCATCTCGTATATGGGGCATTCGAGGAGTAGATGGCGAACATCCTCATCGTCGTGACCACAGGAGCAAGCCGGGTAACGAGCCCGTTTGATGCGATGTAGGAAATGTTTATTGTATGCTGTCCGAAGGCGCAGTCGATTAATTAGTGTCTCGGTACTTTTAGAAAGTTGTACATCCAGCTGGTATTCGAGTTGAGGGTCTACTTCGTAAAGGATTGATTCCTTAGTGTTTTCATTAAACCATGTTGACATACACAAGTCTTTCTTTAGTACCCTCAATATCCGTGCTGTGTCCATTGGTGATAAAGGGATGAGTTGAATTTCTGAATCTTTATGGGCCGATTTCTCCAATGAGTCCGCCAGTTCGTTGCCTGCTATACCACCATGGCCCGGGACCCACTGTAATATCACTTCATGTTTCCTTTCATTAGCCTGAGTTAAACTGTTCAGTACTGCGTATGTTATTCGTGCGTGTGGCTGGCTGTCATCAATATTTTCAAGACATGCTAAAGACGATAAGGAGTCCGTGCAAATTATCCACTTTGTTGGTGTCTCATATCTTTTGATAAAATGAGTGGCTTGGAGAATTGCCCCTAATTCCGCTATTGTTGGTGACGACGTGTGTCCTAGTCGACAAGCGCACTCTACCTCTAAGGATGGTATAACATAAGCTGTAGTCGCACTTTCTTTGACTACATAACCGTCCTTGTAGACGTGAATAGATTCATGGTACTTGTCAAATAGGTGATGTAACGCTGTTTTGCTGCTAATGTAGAAACGTCGCTTTTATTTTTAATCCCTTCGATTGACGTTTCTATTTTCGGCGCTTGCAGAAGCCATGGTGGGTAGCAGAGGTCGGAGTGCCAAGCAAGTGATCGTGGGAGTCGTGAGTTATGCACTTGAAACAAGGCGTGTATCTGTGCACCCGGGCGGTTTTCTATCAGAGAGAGAAGGGGGTGCGCAGAATGCTCAGTAGAAATTCTGAAGAGATGTCGGCATGTTTCCAGGCTGCGAATCACTGTGAAATGCGGTTCCCGCGTTTCTGCAATATTGAGGTGACTGGAAGTAGCTTGCGGGACTCCTAGGCCCACTCGTAAACTCCGAGCCTGCAATAGCTGTAGCCGATGGAGGGACGTCGCAGATAATTTGTGCAATATAGGGGCGGAGTAGGCAATCCTCTGACGCACAAGTGCTGAGTGGACGTGAAGCAGGGATGCAGTTGTTCCACCCCACTTCGTGCCTGCGATTCTGCGGAGAATACAACACAACTAATTTGGTCCTCCAGGGCTGTCAAATGATGAGTCCATCGAAGCTGGTGGTCTAAAATCACGCCGAGAAAACGATGTTTCTGAACCAGCTCGATCACATGGCCATCTGTTGAAAGACTAAAATTTCTAACCTTTTTTCTTGTGAAAGGCAGAAGCGCTGATTTGGCATAAGATATATTCATGCCCCGTTCTCTTGAATAACCACCTATTGCGTTCAAAGCTTCCTGCAACCGTTGCTTGACAACCTCTAGAGACTTGTTCGATGTCCATATGCAAATGTCATCAGCATACATAGATATGTTTATGTCTGCTGGAAGTACTGCTGGTAAACCTGCTATTGCTGCATTGAAGAGAACTGGACTTAATGCACTTCCTTGCGGAACTCCTTTGTTTATGGTGTATGCGTCGCTTTGGCCGTCATTTGTATTTACATATATATCTTTCTGTCTTTCAAGAAGTTAGCGATTTATTTGAGAACTCGGCCATGCACTCCGAGAGTTGAGAGTCCAAGTAGAATGTGAAGGTGACTAACCGAGTCAAAGGCCTTCTTAATATCAATAAGCACAGCAACAGCAATGTTCCCACAGCTAATCTCGTGGTCAACAAACGATACCAAGTCAAAGATGCAGTCCATGCACTGTACATCTGCGTTTTCTGAAGCCTGCCATTTGATCTGGCAGACAACTGCTGGATTCTGTCCACCATTGCAGTCTAATATCGATCATCTTTTCCATCACCTTTGAAACACTGCTCGTTAAACTAACAGGACGGAAGGAGTACATGTTTTGCCAGGTGTTAGCAATGGGACGAATGGGACTACGTTAGTGATCCTCCAACTCATAGGAACATGTGCTTCCTCCCACATCTTGTTGAAGACGTGTAGGAGAGTGGACGTGCCTGTTGAGCCAAGGTTTTTCAAGGTACAATGAGAGATGTTGTCAGGACCAGTCGCTGTTCATTGGCGTGTCTTCGCGAGAGCGTTCTGCAGTTCTTTTAGAGAGAACAGAATATCCAACTGGGTATCAGGTAAATTGCAAGCATTTTCAATCTGTTGCTGCAGCGAAAAGATAGATTGATCTTGAATTGATACAGTATTTGCGAAATTTACTAGGGTTGTGCAGAACGTGTTTGCAGTTTCGCGTTCAGATACGCCAAGAGTTGTAGCAAGGCTTTTGAAGGGACTACATTGTTATACCGGATGGCCAAGGGCGTTTATTAAAATCCAAATTTTCGGCAAGGGAGTGAAGGGGGTGAGTGATGTACAGAACTCACACCACCATTGCTGTCCCAGTTTTTGCATGTTCCGGTTAGATTTTCTGTGTGCAGCTTGACTTTCTTGATAATCTCCAAGCCATCCGGAACGACGAAACCGATGCTCTGCTCTCCGTCTAACGGCTCGGAGTCGTTCATAGTCTGTGTCGACACTGTTTTGTCCCTCCGGAACAGTTGTGTATCGCGTAGCCCTGGAGTAATTACTTAGTACCGATGACATGAACGTGTCCACGTCATTTGCTTGGTTCAGTACCGCCGAATTATATTCTCGAAATTGTTGCCAATTAGTAAGTTTAGCTACTCTGGGAGATCTTGCCGGATGCATAAGGGAATGTGCTATGAGAATCGGGTAGTGGTCACTACCCCGTGTCTCATAATCTGTGCGCCATCTAGTACCGCGCATAAGGTCAGTGGAGGCTATAGTAAGATCAAGACAACTAGCGTAATTGTAGCCTCTTAAGAATGTAATCGATCTATTATTGAGCACAATAAGGCCGCATGAGTCTATAGCCTTTTCTAGAGACCTGCCTCTAGCATGAGTGTGGCTACTGCCCCAGGTAACGTTATGAGCATTGAAGACCTGGTCTTTGAATCCTTTGAAAGAAATGCATGAAAGTTGACTCAGTAATGCGCGATGCTGGTTGCGTGTAAACGCAAACAATGGTCACTAGCAGCTTTTTAAACTGAACTTTACAGGCAACGAACTCAGGCACGTCAGAGTCCAAGGAGAAGAGAAGACAGGAAGGTAGATCGCGTCTGACACATAACATAGTTCGGCTAGGGTTCGGTTCGTGAAGATGAGTATATTACGTAGTTCGAAAGACGGAAATTACGGTCTACCCCAGCTTAGTTAAGATACACAACGGGGAACCTGAATTGCGAAACAAGCTTCCTGAAGTCTGCACTCTTAGATCGAATACCATTTGCATTCCATTAAAATACAGTTGTGTTTCGAAAAAAGTTATCCATCTGGCGATCCATTATGCTATGTTGTGAGCTACTTTTGTAGTACCAGCGGTTCTAACGAAAGAACAGCGCTCACCTCTGGAAGGTTGTTTGCCACAGGAAACGCCTGCAGAATTGCTTTTAACGCAGCAAAGAGCATAGACATCACCATATGCTGCTCAGATGATTCCGCTTTACGTGAGACACTCGCAGGGGCTTGTGTTCTCAAAGGGATGAATGCCTGCTGAAACTCATGTTGGCGGCCGACCACACTTGGCGATGTCTTTCCTTGGCTCTCTTTCCTCCTTGGTTTGCCTTTCATCTCCTGTAAACCACTAGCCACCATCGCATACGTTTTCTTGCGCTCTGCTGATTGTAACGGAGGAGATGCTTTCACTGGGTTGACAGCATCTAAGTTCGGAGGAGGTGAGCCTCGCTTCGGCGTCCGGCCATGTAACATTTCTTGTCACCGGACCAATTAAGCCGCTTGATGCTTGGGACATCTAGCGTATGAAGCTGTGTGGTCTCCGTTGCAGTTGGCGCACTTGGGTTGATTTCTAGAGGTGCAGGCTTTACAATCATGCGCTCCCGCACATATCTTGCATCGCAATTGGCCATGGCAGGACTTAGCAACGTGGCCAAATTGCTGGCAATTGTAGCACCGAGTTGCAGGTTCTAAATACTCTTCGACTGGATGACTCGTGAATCCAAGTAGGACGCGTGTTGGCAGTGGTTTGTCAGACAAGAATTGTAGGATGACGCTCCGAAGTGCATATGGTTCCACTGTTCCATCTTCTCGCCGGAGCCATCTGGTCTGCCTCTTAACGGAAATGACGCCGCTATCTTGTAGGTGCTCAAGTAGTTGGTCCTCAGTGTACTGAATTGAAACATGCCTTACTTTTCCTAGATTTTTCGTGTACGATGATGGCACGTATGGTTCCACTGCAAGGCCAGCAACATGAGTTATCTCAAGTAGTCTCGTAGAGGCAGCGAGAGAAGACACATTGACGGAAAAGTAACCTTCCCTCTTTACACGAAATGATTGTACCTTCTCTCTTGCAGTGGTAATAATCTCACTGGCCAACTTGTTTGGATTCACTTTCCAAAACGACGCTTCCGGGTCGGTGAGCTTGAAAATCACTGGTATTCCCGCTTGGCGTGATTTCTTGTACGTCACCGTTGTGAAAGATCTGTCTTCCGCTTCCATGTCGGCGGTTTCAACTATTGTGGCATCGCTGTACGGCTCATTATCGTCACTACGTGCCCTCTTCGGAGAGTTCGTCTAGAGGTCAGCATCCGTTGTCGCACTTGGGTTGAAGTGGTCACTGCCAGCCGGTTGCCCAGCGGGCGCTTGTTGTTCTGCAGTAGCATTCATCTCTCCACTCGCATCAGACAAGCACTGGGACGAACGGGGTCCCTTCTTTGCCAACTCCTTCGGTTGTCGTGGGAGCAGCTGGTACGGCTTGGAGGCCAAAAAGTCCTCCCGCCTGGTGAGGCGGGAAGTCGTCGACCGAATTTGGCTACTGAGTGCTGAGGTCAAGCGAGGAAACTCACAAATTAAGACGAAAAAGCGGGTTCCTGAGGAGTTCACGTCCGCTGGTGGCACACTTCGTCATCTTCCTTATTGAGAGAGACAGGGCGAACATCAATACGGTGACCCAGGTGCAGAAAAATCTACTACCACCTCACGAATTTTGGATCTCAGATATCTCCTACCCTCCATGGCGACTAGTCGCCCCAAAAAATTGAACTTTCGTTCGAAGGAATTATTCGCAAACGAAACACGTTTATGCTCGCAGCACAACTCTCGTTATACCAGATGTACTTTCGATACCCTGACCATATTCAAGCGAATACAGACGGTTCTTGTCTAACAAATTCTTCTACAGCTGCCTTTGTCATTCCAGAACGGAAACGAATACAGACGTCTAAAATGTCTGACACGACATCGTCAACTACAGCAGAGCTTTTTGTATTGTCTTTGTTACGATACATAAATTCACTGCAAAAAGGGACACAATGGCTCATACTTTGTGGCTAGCGGGCAGCTTTTTCGTCACTTCATGGTGACATCAGTAATTCGCAAAACATGGCGTTAGCTTACGAGACATTAAAGGAACTCGCGAAGGCAAGTGAAGAGAATCGCACAATAAGGGAGAGAAAAGAAAGGATGCATAGAAGGCAGGGAGGTTAACCAGAAGCAGTTCCGGTTGGCTACCCTGCACGGGGGGAAGAGTGAAGGGGGATAAAAAGAGAAAGAGAACGGAAGGGGGAGATAGAGAGAAATAGAGACGAGCACGAAGAAACCGCGTACACTACAGAGCGGTAGGGGGCAGCGTTCTTAAAGTCTATCGTGAAGCCCCGTAGACCGTAAGAATCTTAATAATGCGAGTAAGGCCTTCAGCGCGGATGTTCTGTGGGAGCACTGACCTAAAGCTTTGAGTTCTGATGGTGGACGATTGTCCAACTGGTCCAGTATTGTGCACAGCACTTGTCTCTGGACACTATATCGCGGGCAGACACAGATAATATATGCGAGCGTCTCATCGATGTTGCATGTGGCTCCCATGGGGCGGTTTGCCATTCCAATAAGGAAAGCATACGAGTTCGTAAACGCAACGCCTAGCCACAGACGGTACAGCATGGTCTGTTCACGTCGTGGTAACCCAGGCGGTATGGGCATCCGTATGTCCTGAGACAACGAACGCAAACGACGCATGGTGAAAGCGTTCGAGTCCCACAGAGGCAAAGTGCATTCACGGGACATCAATCGCAGCCCAGCCGCAGCGTCTGTTCGCGAAAACGGAATCAAGACATGTTGACCACTTTCATGTGCAGATCGGGCGGCTTCGTCGGCGTGGTCATTCCCGCTGATGCTGCAATGTCCTGGAAGCCATTGAAAGATTATATTGTGTCCTTTGTCATGGCTGCGATGATACATGTGTCGAATTTCTGAGGCCACTTGTTCATTGGGTCCGTGGCACATTGGGCTTAGTATGCACTGAAGGGCTGCTTGGAGTCACTAGAGGCTGTCCATTGTTGTAGCGGCTCCTGATTTATGAAATCAAGTGCAGCACGGAGTGCCGCAAAGTTCATCACCCATCGATGTGGTCACACATGAAGTTTTTAATTTGATTTCTTCATATTTTGCTGGGATGATGACTGCAGCAGCTGAGCTGTTGAGTTTTACCGAACCATCTATGTAGACATGTTGCCGGAATCTATACGTTGTGAATGTGTTCCAAAGTTGCTTGTTTCCAAGCTTGCAACGGCGCTCCAACTTTCTTTTTGATGCCTGGAATTGTCATTGCACTTGTGGCCGGTGCAGACACCACAATGAGTCTGATAATCGTGTAGCAGGCGTAAATTGTGATGGCAAGTAGGACTGATGTCTTACAACACTTTTGACAAAAGTTGAACCTGGCCTCTTTGCTGGCAAGCAAGCAAGATGGTGGGAGGGAATCCGATTCAGGTGTCGGATGTGTGCTCTCAGGGCATCTGTATCTATGTAGACTGTCAAAGAAGTGTCTCCGGCAATGGCCACTGTCGCAATCGATGACGTAGTTTTGGGGAGACCAAGACAAGTTCTGAGGGCTTGTGCTTGCACACTGTGGAGTTTGCGTATATTTGTAGGGCAAGTATTTCCTAGTACAGGTAAGCTGTACCGCAGGTAGCCCAAAAACAGTGTTTTATGTAGTTGCAACATTGATGGTGCTGTTGCGCCCCAGGACTTCTCGCCGAGAAACGCTAGAAGGTCCACGATGGTGTCCAAACGCTTTGTCACGTACGAGACGTGAGGGCTCCAAGGCAAGTCGCTATCACTGATGACGCCAAGAAAGGGGTAGGTTCGTTTTTATCGTACAGTTTGGTCATTAATCCACAAAGCATACGGGGCCATCGCTTTGCGAGTAAAAGCAACGAGTGCACATTTTTCAGGGGAAAGCTCCAGGCCTTGCCTTCTTAGATATGTTGAAATGGCCAACGAAGCCTTCTGAAGTCGTGCGCGGACTTGTGCACGTTTCACTACTGAAGTCCATATGCAAATGTCGTCTGCATATACGGAGAGCTGAATGGTTTGTGGTAACGAATCGGCGCGACCCATGAGCACCAGATTGAACTGGGTCGGGCTGAGTACTCCGCCTTGCGGTACACCACGACTGGTATAGCTAGACGGCTTTGGTCCGTCTTCAGTCAAAATAGAGAAAGATCTTCCATTCAAACAGCTGCGTATCCAGCGAAAGGCGTGTCCACCAAACTCTACAGCTTCTAAGGCGTCCAGAATCGCATGATGATCAACATTGTCGTACGCACCTTTAACATCAAGGAATAAGGCCGCATTGATTCGTTTCAGATGTTTCTCGTGCTGTACATATGTTACAAGGTCAATAACGCTATCGATTGACGAGCGTCCGCGTCGAAAGCCAGCCATTACCTCTGGATAGACGTCGTAAAATTCCAAGTACCATTCTAATCGTGTAAGAATCATTCTCTCCATTACCTTGACGACACAGCTGGTCAGTGCTATCGGACGGTAAGATGACAATTCCAGTGGAGATTTGCCAGGCTTGAGGAGTGGAACAAGGCGACTGGATTTCCACGTGCTAGAGACCAGGCCGTCATGCCATGATGCACAATAATGTTCCAATGGATACCCGACCACTGAACTCTTCCTGGAAATGTTAAAGCAGACAAGGCTGCGGGACAAGTGCATGTTAATAACGCCACATATGGTATCCCTCTAAAACAAAGCGAATTGCGGCATATACTAAGACAGCTTCTCAGCACGCGTGGTTGTAAAGCGACATGGATCAGAACTCGAAATCTTCAGATTTATTACGCATTGACCTTTCACTTCAATTTAAAATCCCGTCCACGTTGGATACAGCTAGACCCTTTGGAACACTTATTCACTCTCTGCGTCTCGGTACTGGGTACACGAAACACTTTCTACATAAAATTTCAAGAACTAATAGTCCGAAATGCACTTGTGGCCACGCGGATGAGGACGTAACAGCATTTTCTGTTAGAATATCCACGACACGACACACACAGGCAATGTTCAGCACATGATTTAGTGGCATTAGACCGCAGGCCCTTCAGCCTCGGGAGGATACTAGGTCCTTGGCCAACATATTCATCGTAAAGAGGAGCGTTACTGGCCCTCCAAAGATTTCTATAGAAACGAACAATATTCTAGGAAACTATTGAGGTGAGTGTTTATCTGTAATAAGCTCACTGTAGTGGATTTTCTTTTGCGGAACTTTGGCTACTTGGACGCCTGCATTCACGTACCTTGATTTGAATCTAATCCTTGCTTTCTTGCGTGACCTGAGTTTTCTGTAGTTATTTAACCGGACTTTGTGTCTACTTTCGGGCACCTGAGTTCCTAGACTTTGTGTTGCTGTGTTTGTAAGTTGACTTTCACTTTTAGTGTGGCATTAGTGCACTTATGTGACTGGACTTAGTGTTATTGTGATTTGGATTTGAGTTTTAATTTTATTACGTTTAGGTTAATTCATTTTTTTTCATATGTCTGTGAGAAGGAGTAATCGGCGAAATGACATCTCTTAAGTACCATATAATAATAATAATAATAATAATAATAATAATAATAATAATAATAAGAATAATAATAATAATAATAATAATAATAATAATAATAATAATAATAATAAAAAGCCATGTGTTGTTACAGTTGGCGTGTAACACTCCAGGCAATAAGGATGCTCTACCACCATGGTTCATAGAAACGAAGCGTGGATTCCTAATTTTCTGTGGTTGTCTCGAGTGGTTACCAGTCTGGCAGGTGCACCGCAGTACTTACAGGCCCCTTCATCTGTGTGCATGCATAAGCGAAACGAAGAGTGTATTCTTAATTTTCTATGGTTGTCTCGAGTGGATGTCAGTCTGGCGGACACCCCGCAGTGTTCACAGGCCCCTTTGTGTGTTTGTGTGAAAACCCTTTCCGCGAACCAACGACGCGCGAAAGAGAAGTGATCAGCTGCCTACGATTCCCAGGACCCGCGGGCTGCCACCAGCAGGGGCACGCTCGTGAAGACGTCAACTGGGAGAATGGACCAATCGCCCATCCACAACCAGACGCCCTTTCCGCGAACTAGCTACGCGCGAAAGAGAAGGGATCACCTGCCTACGATCCCCAGGACCCGCAGGTTGACACCAGCAGAGGCAAGCTCGGAAAAACATCATTCTGGGAAAGTGGGTGCCGCCGCCAAGCACCGTGGGACTCAGTGCATGTCACGTGCCGTTTACGTAAGCAAGATCCCGCCTACAATTTTAGTGGGTCTATTTAAAGGGCCCCGCAATTTACTTTTTCACTTCATTCTCTTCTTATCTTTCACCAATCATTGAATAAATCGTGCAAGTTTCGCGCTAGAAGTCGTCTCGTCCCTGCCTGATCGCCATGGTCTACCGGACGCCTGCAGCCTGCCGACAACGCCACGCTACCCAACAGTAACGCGCCGGTCGTGGTTGAAGAACCAGGCGTCGCAACAACTGTCGGCAGCGGTGGGGTACGCTACCCCGGAGAACGCAACAACTGGTTGGCAGCGATTGGTATACGCTACCCTGGAGACCCCAACTTTGGGCGACATCTAAGACATCGTCACATCTTCCTCCTGGTGACAACGTTCGGAAGGAACTAAGGTGTCAGGATTCATGACTGCATATGGTGAGTGCACGGCTTTTCTTCACTAAGATATCGCTTGGCTTTACGTATTTTTTTTAGAAGTACAGAGCAGTGATTTTTCTTTAACCGTTGACGGAAGTTTTGAGTACGTCGAGGTTGTTATAGAGTGAAGAGTTAGCAGCACTAAGGGCAGCCATGAGCTTGAAGGCACTAAAAAAGCCGGAATTGCTGAGCTTGGCCGGAGAGTTGGGCCTCCAAATTGCCGAATCAAAGAGAAAGCCGGAGATCATAGAGGCGATCAAAGCGACCGGGGCAGACGACGATGAACTGAAGGAATGCCCAGAGAGCATTCCGGATAAGGAGGAAGAGCGTAAGCGCCTAGAAGAAAAGGAAGAGTGTAAGAGCACAACAGAAAAAGAAGAGCGCGACCATGTTGCACGCGACGCACTCGAAATGAAGCGCCTAGGGATTGAGCACCTGAAAGCTCAAAATACTGAAAGACTTACACTCTAAGAACAGTTTACACCCTTTGGCGTGCCCCTTCTGCCACACAACGATAATCGTCATCTGGCTTGATGCGTTTCCTTTCTTTAACGCTGCGAGCCCGGAACTTTCCAGTAACGAACGGCACGCGCGTTATCAGCATAGAACTGTTTACACCCTTTGGAGGGCCTCTTCTGATAACGCGCATGCCGTTCGTTACTGGAAAGTTCCGGGCTCGCAGCGTTAAAGAAAGGAAACGCATCAAGGCAGATGACGATTATCGTTGTGTGGCCGAAGGGGCACGCCAAAGCGTGTAAACTGTTCTTAGAGTATAGCACAGAGGCACGGGAAAGCGAGCGCAGAATGACAGACTTGATGGCACCTTACGCAGTAGGTGGGGAAATAGGTCTTTTTCTGGTGCAGTTTGAGCGCACGCGTGAGAAGGCAAAATTCGCGAGAAACACGTGGCCGCAACGCTTGCTTATGCTGCGGCCACGTGAGGTAGCTGATATCATTGCCCGTATGGGGAAAGAAGAAGCAGAGGACTTCGATAAAGTCAAAGCGAGTCTGCTTAAAAAGTATAGATTATCAGCAGAAGCATTCAGGCGAAAATTCAGGGAGGTCGAGATGAAAAGTGAGTCATACTCCGATTTTGCATAGACCTTGGAGGTAAACCTGAAAGAATGGCTCAGAGAAGAGGGTGCACTCGGCGACTCCAAAAGGATAATGCAGTGCGTTGCTTTATAACAGTTCTACCACCGGCTGCCAGAAAATATCAAGTATTGGGTTCAGGATATGCCAGGCGTGGACACTATCACGAGAGCGGCCAATCTCGCTGAGTAGTACGTAACTCGAAGTACGTTCGAAGGCAACGAAGCTCCTAAGAAGGAGATGAATAAATACAGACCCGGCAAGCCAAAGCGATGGTCAAAGTCGAGTCAGTATAAATCCAAGGAAAGGTCAGATTCGGTGAAAATTAGTGACGAGAACAGCAAGGGAAAGGAGGAGCCACCCGAACGGAGGGCAGAAAGGCAAAAGAAGAAAGCTTTCGAGGCAAAGAGACGAGTAGTTTGCTACAACTGCCAGCAAACGGGGCAAATCTCCGTGGGATGCAAAAATCCCAAACTAGTGTTGATGTCACTAAATGGTAACGAGGAAAATCTGAACTTGTTGAACCGTACATTCGAGACCTTATCATAAACGGCAAACCGTGTCGGGTGCTTCGCGACTCGGCAGCCACAATGGACGTGGTGCATCCGTCGTACGTAGAGGAAAGCCAGTTCACAGGAGAATGTGCTTCGATAAGACAAACCGTAGAAGCCTCCATGTGTTTGTCTCCCTGTGGCAAAGATTCGTATCGAATGCCCTTTTGGAGTACTGGACACTGAAGCCGCAGTCTCGGCACATCTTCCGCCTCAGTATCCATATTTGTTTTCTAACAAATCTGAGGACTTGCTGCGACGCAGGGGAATCGGGTTTAGTGAAGGAATAGTGCAAGCCTTAACTTGTTCCAAGGCAAGGGAGCTCGAGACCAAGGCAGTGTACGAATGTCCAGTGGATCCTCAAGTTCCTCAAGAGGTCAGGCATCCTCTATAGAAAGTACACCAATCGAAAGGGAGTTCAATTCGACCAACTCGTGGTGCCGCATCCCTATCGTGAGCAGCTCCTGCACCTGGTTCACGGGGGCTTTTGGACAGGGCATCTTGGCATTCGGTAAACAAAGGACCGCTTACTGCAGGAATGTTACTGGCCCGGCTGCTTTCGAGAAGTGGAAGCATTCGTAAGAAGCTGCGACACATTTCAACGCATAGGCAAGCCCGGAGATAAGGCTAAAGCGCCAATGAAACTTGCTTCCATTATCACGGAGCCGTTTCGCCGGCTCATTGACACAGTGGGACCACTTCCTGCAACGCAGCCTGGCTATCGGCATATTCTCACTGTGCTATGCCCCGCAACGAAATTTCCAGAGGAGGTGCCTCTCAAAGAACTAAACCCGGTGTAGATCGTCAACGCGCTTTTGTCTGTCTTCGCGCGAGTATGGTTTCCCGCAGAAATCCACTCAGATCAAGGATCCGTCTTTACGAGCGCACTGACCTCGACGTTTCTGGAAACGTGCGGTATTAGAATCATTCATAGCTCAGTGTGCCACCCGCAGTCAAGCGTGGTAGAGAAAGTCCACTGAATCATGAAACGGCTTTTGTGAGCATTTTGTTATGAGCAGAAAGCCGATTGCAAAGTTTGCTTGCCTGCAGCAATGTTCGCGCTTCGAACTGCACCGCACGAGTTAACAGGTTTTGCACCTTAGGAGCTCGTTTGCGGTCGTTGCCTTCGGTCCCCTCTTCGCATTATTCGAGAAGCCTGGGAAGGCCGGGCGGACGATCCTTCAGTTGTGGCATAGCTGTTAGACTGACTGCACACTTCTCAAGAATTAGCAGGGCAGGAAATGCGTAAGGCACAAAGCAATGCTAAGCATTACTATGACAGGACGGCTCGAACGAGACGCTTTGAAGTTGGGGTAAAGGTAATGATCCTGAAACCCTCATTGAAAAACAAACTACAGGTTCAATGGGAAGGACCGGTTGACATAATTAAGAAATTATCTGAAACAAACTACGTAATCGCGGTACCGAGAGAACGAAGACACTACATGTGTACCACAGCAATCTACTTAAACCCTACCCGCAGAGGGAGGCCATTGTGAACATGTCCCTTAACCAACCTGAGGAGACGCCTGTCGGCTTTCCGGAGTTAACGTCAGTAAAGGGGGCAAAAGACATTCACGAGACCATTGACAAGCTAGTAGAGCAGGCGGAGTTGAACCCCAATCAAAGGGCCGAACTGAGGGAGCTCGTGTTTGAATTTAAATACATATTTTCAGACACACCTGGCAGGACCACTGCGATCGTTCACGATATAGAGTTAACCTCATCGGACCCAGTTCGTTCGAAAGCTTATCGCGTTTCACCTCGTCAACGTCAAGTCATGGCCGCTGAAATAAACAAGATGTTAGAGCTAGGTGTAATAGAACCAGGAGAAAGTGATTACACCTCGCCTCTTATCTTGGTACAGGTCCCAGGAAAGGAGCCACGACCATGTATCGACTACCGCAGGCTCAATTTAATCACGAAGGACCAGACCTACTCAATACCTCATATTGAGGAAAGGCTTGAGAAAGTGAGCAGTGCGAATTTTATCTCCACGTTCTATTTAATCAGGGGGTACTGACAGGCTCCGTTGACCGAGAGCGCAAGCAGGCTTGCGGCATTTATTTCCCCGATGGGAACCTTTCGGCCGAAAGTCCTGAGTTTTGGATTGAAGAATGCTCCCTATTGCTTCTCTTGCCTTATGGACCAGGTGCTACGAGGAATGGAGGACTTTACACTTCCGTATCTCAATGACATATCAATCTTTTCATCATCATGGGCGGACTATATGCAACACCTGCGAACCGTGTTGTGTCGTCTACGAGAGGCCAACTTAACTGTCAAGGCTCCCAAATGCCAATTAGGGCGCGCGGAGGTAGCTTATCTAGGTTACGTAATAGGGCAAGGCCATCGTCGGCCTTCCGAGGTTGAACTGAAAGCAATAGACAACTTCCCGCAACCGCGGACCAAGCGCGACATCAGGTCATTCCTTGGCTTGGCAGGTTATTACCAAAGATATATCCCGCGTTATTCCGGGATTGCAAGTTCTTTAACAGATGCTCTCAGCAAAACAGAACCGCAGATGGTCAACTGAGATGACGCAAAAGAAAAGTCTTTTAGTATGCTGAAGAAAGCACTAACGAGTCAGCCAGTGTTGAACGTGCCCGACTACTCTACGCCATTCATTCTTCAGTGTGATGCCAGCGACAGGAGTATGGAGGTGGCGCTTTGGGAAAAGAGAGATGACGAAGACGAACACCCTGTACTGTACGCCAGTAGAAAGCTTTCAGTTCGTGAGGAGGCATACAGTGCATCAGAAAAGCAATGCGCCTGCGTAGTATGGGCGGTGCGGAAGCTAGCTTGCTATATCGCTGGTTCAAGGTTCACCATAGAGACTGACCACTGTTCCCTCACATGGCGGCAGTCCATGCCTACGAAAAACGGTCGTCTTTTGCGCTGGAGCTTGGCTCTTCAACAGTACACCTTCGATATTCGCTACAAGAATGGTAAGCTTAACGGCAATGCCGACGGTCTGAGTCGTTGCCCCTATAGTAACGAAAGCCTCATGCTACTCGGGTTTCCGTGGAATTTTTACGTTGGTATTTTTTTTTCATAAGCTTTTTTTATTATCGCGAAGTTGTAGTTGATTGTTAGCTGATTATAGTGACCACGTCTTAACGTTTTCAAGAAATGACTGTTTGTAGTGTTCAGGAGGGAAGGACGCGCGATAGGGATTTGAAAGCAGTAGCGGGTTTTCTTATCTTTTTTTTTTTGTAAAGCCTGGTGTATTTTGGGGGAGGGTAGCATTCTGCTCGCCGCTTTGTGGGTGTAGGTCCGGCACTCATCTGGGGTGATTGCTTGCCCAAACAGGAGACGAAAAGTTGCGAGACCATTTTTGCAAGTCCAGTTCACCGGACCGGACCGAGGAGAAAAGGCACAAGAACGCCACAAGGACTGATGAACGACGCCCAGGAATCTACCAACTACGAACCAAGGGTTCGTCACCCCTGAGGGAAATTCTGCTACTGAAACGCCGATCCCTCGCCCAGTGGCTCCTGGTCCCTACGCCTCGGGATCTGCCTCCCCCGATGGAGATGCTGTTACGGTTGCCGTATAACTCCCCGGGCAGAAAAGGATGCTCCACCACCGTGCCTCACCGAAACGAAGGGTGGATTCCTAATTTGCTGTGGTTTTCTCAAGTGGATGCCGGCTAGCTGACGCTCGCAGTGTTCACAGGCCCCTTTGTGTGTGTGCGTGAAAGCCCTTTCCGCGAACCAGCGACGCGCGAAAGAGAAGGGATCAGCTGCCTGCGATCCCCAGGACCCCCGGGTTGCCACCAACAGAGGCAAGCTTGGGAAAACATCGTTCTGGGAAAGTGGGTGCCGCCGCCAAGCACCGTGGGAATCAGTGCATGTCACGTGACGTTGACGTGAGCAAGGTCCCGCCTACGATTTTAGTGGGCCTATTTAAAGGGCCCCGCAATTGACTTTTTCACTTCATTCTCTTCTTATCTTTCACCAACCAATGAATAAACCGTGCAAGTTTCGCACTAGAAGTCGTCTCGTCCCTGCCTGATCACCATGGTCTACCGGACGCCTGCAGCCTGCCGACAACGCCACGGTATACCCAATAGTAACGCCGGTCGAGGTTGAAGAACCAGGCGTCGCAACAACTGTCGGTAGCGGTGGGGTGCGCTACCCTGGAGAACGCAACAGTGTACAAAGTGATTTCAGAATGGGGTGGGGGCAACACGTGATTAACTAGCGAACTCTCTGAGCATGCATGGTGCCGCGAGCATTACGGGAAGGTAACTTTCTTGCTGAAAAGCGTGGCTCTGAACACGTCATAGTCACTGCGACGTGTGTGCACCTGGCAAGCTTTCCCTCATGACGCAGCCGTCGCATAAGCGACGATGACATCACGTGCGTGTTTTGGCTCTAGCTCAAATCAGGAATAGCAAGAGCGGAAAAAGAACGCTTCTTGCACAATGTGTGCGTAATTTTATTCGCAAAAGAAGAAAAAGTTCGTTTGTGATATCTTCCAGGTAGGAATCGGTTGCCGTGGGCAGATTTGGGACGCGTCCAATGAACCTGCAAACGAAATGCGACAGAGCGGCGTCGTTGTTTTAATTGAGAACAAGCGGTGATCAAAAGCACCGTGCGTCCCGAAGCTGCACAGTGGGTCACGAAGCCGACGACCTTTAGAGGCTCAAGGGTTACGTGTTAATTTAGACCATCTGATGTTTTTGAACTTTCAGCCGAAACACTGTACACAAACGTTTTTGTATTTCCCGCCTTTCCAAATGTGGCTGTCGCAGCTGGGGATCAAACCAGTGACATAAGCGGAAGCCCTAACTGAGCCACCGCGGCAGGTGATCGCGTAAGGAGCGTTAAATACTCCACGATTGCAGAATTTTCGTTAAAGGAGTATTCATTCTTCCTGGATTTAACTGAAGATGTTAGCTACTGCATTGAAGGAGCTATCATCGCCGTAGCCGTAAGCCTAACCAAATCTTTTTTTTATTATTATTTAATGTATGCAATGAGACGTTTGCGCCTCGGTCCTGCAAATGTTATTGGTCCATTTTGTGCTCACGGCAGCGTTTCCGTGTCCTCTTTTGTTCAAATGGTCTCGGTTATCAATGCTTTGGGGAGCCCCGCAGCCTCGCATGCACGTCGTACACAAAGTCGTGGGCTCGGTTGCCATGTTGCTATGACATGAAGCCCCTTCTATGCAGTGTACGCTGCCAAATTTATTACGCTCTCAGAACAAAGCATCTGATTCCACGGCATGGCACTCGCCAGTGAACCTTCCCCACGTCACCGCCGTTTTATCAGTTCCTCTTTCACATCGCACTGCTCAACGTGCGCAAAGTCACATGCCGTGCGGCACGCTGCAGCGGCCCATTGAGGAAAAGGCGACGCTCGGCGCGTGTCGAAACGGCAGCGCTATCTGCTTCCTGGCATGCAGCCACGTACGCCACGTTGAATCCGGCTTCTATTCTCGCGCTCGCGCGACGTCACTCTGCTGGGTAAAAACGCGCGCCCGAAAGTCACGGCAGTAGCCAATCAACCGAGAGAAACCAAACTAGTTTCTCCGCCTCGCTAGTTGAGGGCGTTCTGTTATTCACTGCGAGTTGGATTTGCTGTGCTCTCATGTTGGAAAGCGCAGCATCCATTCGTGTACGATTGGTCTCATGAAAGCCGCACTTGTTGAAAAGAGTGTGTAAAGATACATTTCACTCAAATTTTCTGTCGAGACCTATATCACCTAAGATCGGTCGAGTTGTCAATCGAAAAGAATGGGTTGGAACTAAATAAATGTCACGTTTCCACACTTCTACGGTTCCCATTTGAATGCGTGCTTTCACTCCTTGTGTTCGTACAGTGCGGGCTTGTATAGGAGCGCGCTGGCTATGTACGAGTACACTTAGCTTCACGTTACGAAAGTAGCGACAGACGCTGTCCGTCGATGCGTCGAGATTTTCTGTAGTTGCATGACCGTCCCTCTCTCTCTCTCTCTCCCTCTTTTTTTTTTCATGCTGTACGAATCATTTAGTGGGTCTATTAAAAGACAGACAGACAGACAGACAGACAGACAGACAGACAGACAGACAGACAGACAGACAGACAGACAGACAGACAGACAGACAGACAGACAGACAGACAGACAGACAGACAGACAGACAGACAGACAGACAGACAGACAGACAGACAGACAGACAGACAGACAGACAGACAGACAGACAGACAGACAGACAGACAGACAGACAGACAGACAGACAGACAGACAGACAGACAGACAGACAGACAGACAGACAGACAGACAGACAGACAGACAGACAGACAGACAGACAGACAGACAGACAGACAGACAGACAGACAGACAGACAGACAGACAGACAGACAGACAGACAGACAGACAGACAGACAGACAGACAGACAGACAGACAGACAGACAGACAGACAGACAGACAGACAGACAGACAGACAGACAGACAGACAGACAGACAGACAGACAGACAGACAGACAGACAGACAGACAGACAGACAGACAGACAGACAGACAGACAGACAGACAGACAGACAGACAGACAGACAGACAGACAGACAGACAGACAGACAGACAGACAGACAGACAGACAGACAGACAGACAGACAGACAGACAGACAGACAGACAGACAGACAGACAGACAGACAGACAGACAGACAGACAGACAGACAGACAGACAGACAGACAGACAGACAGACAGACAGACAGACAGACAGACAGACAGACAGACAGACAGACAGACAGACAGACAGACAGACAGACAGACAGACAGACAGACAGACAGACAGACAGACAGACAGACAGACAGACAGACAGACAGACAGACAGACAGACAGACAGACAGACAGACAGATAGATAGATAGATAGATAGATAGACAGACAGACAGACAGACAGACAGACAGACAGACAGACAGACAGACAGACAGACAGATAGATAGATAGATAGATAGATAGATAGATAGATAGATAGATAGATAGATAGATAGATAGATATACACACTGCAACGTTTGAACTTCAGGTCATAGTCTCCATTAGAAGGAAACACAAAGCCGCTATTATGACGCACTATATATATAGTATGAGCTACAACGCGAAAGCGCATTTCAAAGCGGTCGCTCCACCAGGCATCTCGCTGCGGATGCTTGGCGTTCTGCATGTGGGAAAGAAGCGTGAATCGCTGCATGCACGCCAACGACGATGTAGCCCACTTTTCCTGTAAAGCGGTCGCGCCTTGAGCTCATACTGAGTGCGATAGGACCTAGCATGCCGCGAGGTCAGGCGTGACTCCCCAAATTTAATTTTGCTGTCAAAAAGGTTATGTGCAAATAAACTATTACTTTTAACCTTACACCTCCTAGTTAGACATATCAAACTAGGTTACATAAAAATAAGATACAGAAAAACGGTATAGAGTAATAGTGTCCTCTATATAGGGCAAGCGCCGCTTTGCAATCAAGAAGGCGCTTCCCCATTTCTGGTGGTCTGCGATTTCTCTGTTGTTTTCCTTTCTGAATACTCGCCAGCCAAACAACTGACCTGCCGCTTGCTCTGCCGTAGTGACTGTACAGCAAAAATGCACCACACAGCAGCAACTTATTTCGGCATATTGTGACAGCTGCATACAGCGACAGGTGTCATCTTGTCGTGCAGCCGCCGTGGTGGCGTAGTGGCTGTGGCGTTGCGCTGCACAGCCCGAGGGCGCGGGATCGGATCGCGGCGGCAGCATTTCGATGGGGGGCGAAACGCAAGAAACACCCCTGTACCGTGCATTGGGTGTAGTACGTTAAAGAGCCCCAGGTGGTCAAAATTAACCCGGAGTCCCCCACTGCGGCGCGCCTCATAATCATGTCGTGGTATTGGCACGTAAAATTCGAAAATTTAATTTGAACATATATGCATAACACATGCCTCAAAGGTAACTGGAAAATCTCCTTCTCATGAACAAGCTATGGTCAACAAAGGATAAAACACAGCTACCAAGTATACTAAGTACTTTCTAATTTGTGAAAGCAAAATTTCATCACGTGGTTGCTTTAACATGTTTTTTTCTGACGAATGTGTTTCTTTTTTCTTTCTTCAGTTTTCTTCTCGTTTTCTCTTTGAGTGACGTTTTCTTTTCTTTGTTTCTTTTATCAATATTCATACTGTAAGTCTGTGCTCAAAGTATTTGCTGCGGTAACTTTATTTAGTGAGCAGACTATAACAGAAACTGTTGCTTACTGCATCATGCTGCCTCTGAGTTCAAATGGGGTGTAGGTGGCTTTTCACCTATACGCCCTTCAGCATCATTGTGCTCGTTGTGGTGGATGCTGAAATAAAGTGACGTTGACGTTGGTAAGAGAAGATATGTGAGGAAGAGTCATTGTTCAAAATGCACTCCTTGCTCCTAATTACCACGTGTGCTTTCGGGCTGTCTTCGGTCCTACGCGGACCCCCCCCCCTCCCCCACCTTGATCATGCACACTTCGTGCCACGACACTGTTAGTCACTCGTCACATCATTACAGCATGATCGCGAACGAGCTACAGTCGACAGACTAATTACGTGGACACCTTATGTTCGAATATTAAAGGGGAAAAAATGAGGTCATACGCGCGCATCTTACGCATTCTATCATGCGACACTACTAAGTCGCTGCTCCGTGAAGGCTCTGCTACGCATGTTTACGGCTCTCTGTGAATGTATCCTGCGATACAGCCTTCCTATGCTACAGGGAATTTCCCGACCAACATACAAGCGCTCACTGGTACACAAGCAAAATATTTGACGTAGTAGTTCTGCGGAAACTCGCAAGGTGGAGAGAAGCAATGAATAAAGGGAAAATCTCCTTCTCATGAACAAGCTATGGTCAACAAAGTTCTGCTAGCCGCCTGGTTAGCTCAGATGGTAGAGCGGCTGCCCCGGAAAGGCGGTGGTCCCGGGTTCGAGTCCCGGACCAGGACGAATTTTTCTTCAACTATGAGGCTTTTCTTTCGAGGAACCCGTATGGGTTTCCTTTGTAGCAATTGCTACGAACGGGTGGATGTCTCATTTTCCCTTTATTCAAGCAAAATATTTGAATGTGTACCTCGGCCTGCTGAAAAAGACATCAAGTGTAGGAACCCTTGCAGAAAGCAGAAGCCTATCGGTTCCAGTGCTTCTTCACCAGGAGTTTCTTCGAGTTGATATTCGCTTTGTCGGGTCATCGGATTGCTTAAGGCAGTGGTCCTGTGGTGCGGAGCTTGCTCCCGGCGAATTATCAAAGCCCTTCTATGCCGATGGAGCCACCATGTAAATTTCCTTTCTGGTCAATTGTGACTTCAGTGACTGGGTTGAGGAGCAAGATAAATGCTCCCGAGCCAGCCCTGACATATCTTGAGCATATTAACGCCAGCTACAGGGCTCACCGTCATATTTACACTGATGGTCTCGTTGCGCGCGTACGTCATCTGCCACAGGTGTGCGGATTCCTCCTGCGAGTGTTGCCATCTCTGCCACACTCAGTCACTGTACTTCAGCTATATACATCCACTAAACTAGCCGCACTGCGGGCACGTTTTGTTTAAATCGTGGACCAGAGAGCTGTCTTGGATAATCCTCACTGACCCAAGAGCGACCATACAGTTCCTGAAGTCAACAGGCACGCAGGAACAACTTGTCATGAACATCAGACGCCTATGCATCAAAGCCTGCTAACTGCATCACAGCGTTGTGCTGTAGTGCATCGTTACCCGGCCAATGCGGTATACAAGGCAGCGTCCAGGCTGACTCTGCTGCCGAAGCTGGACACGACACTTCGACAAAAATTGTCCAGATAGCTGTCTGAAGAAAAGATGCGGCGACACTGGTATCTAAGAAAAATTACGGGGTTTTACGCGCCAAAACCACTTTCCGATTATGAGGCACGCCGTAGTGGAGGACTCCGGAAATTTTGACCACCTGGGGTTCTTTAACGTGCACCTACATATAAGTACACGGGCGTTTGCGCATTTCGCCCTCATCGAAATTCAGCCGCCGTGGCCGGGGTTCAATCACGCGACCTCGTGCTCAGCAGCCCAACACCATAGCCACTGAGCAATCACGGCGGGTGACACTGGTATCTGCACACGCTTGGCGTTTACAGCGATCCCTCTGGACAGATGCAAGCTATCGCTACGGATTCCTATATGGAACAGATCTATCTTGTGACTTTTATATGCCGCGAGGCCTCACTAGGCAAGACCAAACATGCCTTCACCGCATCAGACTCAACGTGGTTTACACGAACTACTTCAAGTGCAAGATTGAACTGACGGACTCGCCAATGTGCTCCGAATGTAAAGCCCCTGATAACCTGCAACATGTTCTATGTAACTGCTGCCCTTGTTAGAGAGACAGTCTTTCAAGGCTGCACTACACCTGCAACGCGAATCGATCTTGGAATTAGCTACAGTAGATTCTCAGCTCATGGCAAAGCACCACCTGCGCGTTACGCGCCACGAAAGCACTGTTGATGTTCTTGCGGGCCACAAGCCTTAACTAAACTTTGTAAATATATATATAGTGTATATGTGTGTGTGTGACTGTGGGGGCTGTTGAGTGTTTATCACTTTATATATCATAATCATCACCCAGCAGCTGGAGTCATAGAGCTTCATGCAATAATTACTAGAGGGAACTCTGGCGCTAGACATACATAGTGTTACGGGAGCTGCAAGTGAGATGCTTCAGTCACCACGTGAATAATGGGTAGTACATGGATTTGCCTAAATTTCGTCCTTTTTGCTCCCAACGGTTTCGTGACATTGTAAACTCGTCTTTTTCAACAAAGTAATGTGCAATAAATAATTAAACAAAGATTACTGAAATTGTCCGCTGGAAGAGTTCGAAGAACGGACCTCTAGCGCAGAAGCTTGATAGTAGCCAGTTTTAATTGGGCGTCCGCAAGAGCTCTGCGTACGCAGGAAGCCCGCATGGCATGCGTGTGCATGCGTAGTACGGATGAGCGCGCACGGTCTCCTGCGTGCGTCCGCAGCCTTTTAGAAACTGCGTAGCGGTCGCTGCGGGCTTTGCGAGACGTTCTTGCGTGTCCACGCGAGTGCATCTTTTGATATGGCTACCGCCGAAGATATGACTACGGCTTGAGGTTTGACTCCGTGGCGGCTAATATTGGCTGCACAGTTTCAGTATAGCTGACGTTTGGCTGCGCTGAGTAGCAAACTACCGGCTCCTACTTCACAACTTTTGCATCCGGCCAACTATTGCCGTTTCGTGCGCACGCGCTTCTCCGCGTACGCAAGCCTCGCGCACTGCGTACGTGGATGGTTGCGGACGCCCAAGTAAAACTGTCCAAGGAAACCATTGCGCCACGGACGCATGCATCGACAGCGGCATATGACGATCTTCTCGCGGGCGAGCCAGCGCGTTGAGACGCTTGGCGCGTTTCGATTTGGCCACCTCGACAGGCATAACCGCTGCAATTAGTTGCGACTGTGCTTGTTCGCAGTCTTCTGCACTTAGAAAAGTATAGATTGCTCTGAAATGGTAGGACAATAAAAAGCAAATAAAGCGTAATAAACAAAGCCAGAAGAATGTCTGAATCCAAAAGCACGAAGATCAGACAAATCCGTGTGCTACCCATCATTCCCATGGCGACTGAACGATTGCAGCGTCAGAGTTCCCTCTAGTAATATTGTAGGAAACTCTATGCCTGTAGTAGCACATTAGGCGATCAGCCAGGCTAACATCTCCAGCATATAATTTAAGCTTGTATCTCTCTCTCTCTCTCTCTCTCTCTCTCTCAGTAAAAGAAGAGGACATCAGCAATCGGGGATGGAATGTCAGTCAGCGGAGTAATCGCGAGTCTTGCCACGCTGGCTACGCACATCGGGCTGGGACATGTGCAGCTGGCCGTAAGATGGTATCCTTCCACATCCAAAGCATAAAACCTGGCAATTAAACGCTGCAGCTGAAAATCTCCACGCTAGGCAAAACTAGATTCTAGATTTATATTTTGGTAAGGCATTTGATCCCCCCCCCCCCCCGCTCCAGTACCACATCAGTTACTCTTTCTCAAGCTTGAGAGGGTGAACGTCGATGCTAATCTTTTATGTTGGACTAAGTGTTTTCTTTCTAACCGCTTTCAATCAGTTTCGGCTAACGGTCACGATCCTGTTTTTGCTCAAGCAACCTCGGAGGTGTTCAGGGGTTCGTTTTAGGACCGCTACTTTTCCTCATATACATTAAAGTTCTTCCTACCCAAGTCTGTTCTTCTATAAAGTTGTTTGCTGATGATTGTGTAATATACCGCATAAATTCTAACCGCTGTGAGCGTACGGCATTACAGACTCACCTTGATAGTATTTCCAGCTGGTGTTCTCATTGGCTAAAGAAACTTAATGTTAACAAGTGTAAAAATGTGCGCATTTCGCGACTGCCTTACTCTACTAATCCTGCCGATTAAACTCTTGATAACGCACCTCTAACAGCCGTGACTCCTTACATATATATCGGTATCATTATAACCCGGAATCTATCGTAGACTTTTCATGTTAATTATATAATGACCCGCCGTAGTTGCTCAGTGGCTATGGTGTTGGGCTGCTGAGCATGAGGTCGCGGGAACGAATCCCGGCCACGGCGGTCGCATTTCGATCGGGGCGAAATGTGAAAACACCCATGTATTTAGATTTAGGTGCACGTTAAAGAACCCCAGGTGGTCGAAATTTCCGGAGTCCTCCACTACGGCGTGCCTCATAATCAGAAATTGGTTTTGTCACGTAAAACCCCATAATTTAATTTTTTTTAATTATATAATGAACAACGCTAATCGCATGTTAGGCTTTTCGCGTCTGAACTTCTCACGCGCCACTGTACTATACTGTGAAGCTTCAACTTTACAGGACCTTGGTCAGACCCAAACTTGAGTATGCCTGCTAAATTGGGGTTTCGGCCAGGTTACACTAACAAACCATAATCTCAGCTACCGGTTTATTATTATTACTTTTTTTCATATTATAGTCGCTATTATAGGGTTTCCTCAATGAAACTAGCGCTTGACCTACATAACTAGCTGTTGGCCATCGACCAAATATATTTATTTAGGGTAAATGGTTGTCGATCTAATAGCATTAAACCTGCCCTCAAGTTTCCTCTTGCAGTTTTGTGTCTTGGCCACTCGTGGTGCACATCTTCGTCAGGATCGCCACAAGAGCACTGCGGACTATAGGGGTACGTTTAATCTTGCACAACAGGTGCCCCGTTTATGCTGTGCCAAGTCGTAGGAGGTGTAGTAGTGTCTGAAATTTTATGTTGTCGCTCAGTTTTGGCTAAACTGAAAATTTTATACGTGGGTGTCTAAAGAATAACTCGGAACTCTTAGTCTGTTGATTAAACTAGGTATTTTTGCTGAGACGACCGTATAACTGTTGCAAACATCCTTTACAGCGCGTACATAGACAAGGACCAAAAGAATGACGAAGCCAAGCGCACCATTGCAGTTTTGGTGCTGTTGCGTTCCAAGATGAATGTGGTGTGTCCGTTTCAGATTTTATAAAATTGCTTCAACTTTGCCTTTCATCAATCTTCGCCCAATGGAATGGGAATGTTTTTCTTCAAAAAAAGCGGCATGTGTATAAGGTCTTGTATAGCTCCCTTGTTGAGCGATTTATTTTTGGCTTACCTAGACATGAACGTCATGCCACGGCTGGGCAGTACAAAAATCGAAAAAAGCCTTCCGTTATGTGGATGATTTTTTAAATTCTATTTGATTGTTAGGACAGTTGTGTGGCGGCCTCTGTTCGTCAAATGTTGGATCTGTTTGAAGAATGCTTAACTCCGCTCAGACTCACACATGAGCTTCAGAATGAATCCCTTAGTTTTTTAGATTGGAATTTATCTTTTGCCCGGCATCATGTATGCTGGATGTATGAACCGCGTGCCAATAAGCCTCTATCATCCTATGCATCCGCCCATTCAAAACTGGTTAAGAGAGGTATCGTTCATGCTTGCTTGCATAATGCACTAACAAAATCTTGTTGTCATTTGATAGAACCCAGTTTCAGTTCGCAGATCGCTCTGTTGAGGGCGGCAGGGTACCCGAGCAACCTTCTTGTCTCAGTCTCGAACTTGCGTAGTAAGTTAAGCACCGATCGTCACAGCATTGAGCCTCAGGTACAGGACGAAGAAACAAAACAGATGTTATCCCGTACGTTCATGGGATCTCCCACAACCTTAAGAAAATAGGACAAAGAGCAGGTATCCGATGTTTTTTTTTTCTCTGCTCAAAAAAAAAAAAAACTTGCACAGCTTTGCGTCAGAACTGATCCTATTGCTAGGGAAATTTAGTAGGTCTTGCAGTATCAATGATAGAAAAAAGTATACAGATTGTTCGAAAGGTGTAGTTGTAGTGTACAAGATACCCCTGAAATGCGGTCGGTCTTATATAGGGCAGACAGGTAGATGTCTCAATGTTAGATCGCAAGAACATAGCAATAAAGTGCGCAAATGGCGGGAAAGGTTTCTAGGTGTCCATTGCACATAATGCGGCTGTACTTTGCTATTTGAAAAAGAAAAACAGTATCTTAGCTAGGCATCCTAATGAAAACACTAGACTTATCATTGAAGCAGCAGCGATCGCTGAAGATGACTCGGTTAGTAAGCCGTCAATTACATTAACAGATAAAGAACTCGCTTTTCTGAGGTCGCACATGCGCACTCGTTCATCTTTAGGAGGCGGTCATGGTTCCTTTGAATTTGGAATGCATACTCACTCCGGTTTCGTGCTTTAAGGGGGCGGGGGCCGCTTTTGTCTTAGTGTCTTGGTATATATGCGTGTTACTCGAAATAAAAATCAGGTGGAAGAAATCAGCGCGTGTCTTCGTCGTTCTTTTGGTCCTTGTCTATGTACGCGCTGTAAGTGATGTTTGCAATGGAATACCAACTAGCCCGTACCCAAACCCTGGTTCCATATAACTGTCTCAGGATTAAGCGGTTTTCACTACGTCAACTAGGAGTGTTTAATGTTCCTTCGTTGTCGTGCGCCCCATTCACCGGTGCATCCGCTGCAATGTTTTCAGGGCAGCGACCTGGTATCCACTGAAACGCTATACAACGCGATTCTTCGCCCTTGCTATTGTGAGCTTTATCGGCGTTTCGCACAGTAAATATGCATTCAACATATTGACACGTGTACTTATCTTTATCGGGAAACCACGTTTCGCCGCCTAACAAATGTAATCGCACAGCGTGGGACGCGCCTGCATGTATCCGAAGTTTCTGGAAAGTTATCGATGCTTCTATCCGCTGTCTGTTGTCGCCAAACCTTATGTTATCTGATTTCATCACCTGACTCGAATGGTGTAGAACGTTGTGGAAGGCACGCGGGTCCGAACGATTAGTCTGGAACATTCGACGACTGCTGTATAAGAGCCGACGCGTTTGACCCGCTGATCAGATTTCCGACGATCGCCGACCGTGTTCGCCGCTATCGTTGTGCTATAAGTGTAGCCTGTTTTTGTGGGCACAGGTTCGCCCAATAAAAGCTAGTTTTGTATTGCACCGTATTGCTGCTTTCTTCACCGTCACTGCCACGTGACAATGTTTTTATATATACTTTTTAGTGATGCGAGTGCTGCTTGAGAATCCCTAAAAATAGCCCATTTTCAACTTAACCTCTTTGACACCCTTGCAACTTGGGTCACCGTGTATGTGCCACTTGGTATGGTCGCAGTTCACGGCGGCACCGCCAGGGAGCGCAGCGTGTTCAACGCGAGAGCGGAGCCCGGTTGCAGTGTACACGCCTCATACACGACACGTTTCGGCTATTCGCACACTTGGGTCATCATCGTAGATGAGTTCAGCCTGAAATTTTTTTTCGCACGTTTGTTCACAACACTATATATCGCGAAGGAAATGACAACGAAATAATAGGCGTTCCTAAATATCATACGCGTTGTTCGCTTTTCTGGCTCCCCCCCCCCCCCCCCCATAATCAATTGCTCGCGTATTATATGCTGTTTATTGTCTGTTCAGTGGCGTAATCACTGACAAAGGAAAATGTCGTCGCCGATAACGCACCTAAAGGGAGCGTCCACGGCGCTCTTCATGCGGAAGTCGCCGTTTCAGCGTGAGGATCGCGCAGATTATTTCAGCGGAAACGACCTTGATGACCTGCGGCCCAAGAGCGGTGCTCTTGTAATAACACCATGGTTGCCGCAGCGAAAGAGGTGCGTGAAGGGTGACGCAGCTTAGCAACGGAGCAGTCTCCTTCCCTTCTTGGTCGGAATCCAGCAGCGCCGAACCATGCGGTTGGGTTTGCATGGCCTCCACGTGGAACATGAATGTTCTGCCGCGGTACACGAACACAGATCGAGGCACGCGAGAACAACGCGAGTTGAACGAGTTAAATACACCTAATTAATAACAATAAGTAATCTTGGTCAAAAGACAGCGTAACATCACGATACAGGATACAAAAAAGAACCGCTAACAACGAAATGCTTCATTGCCGAAATTCCGCACACAAGTGTGTGAGAGTCAGCTCACGAACACTCGATGCTATATTGAGGAAACAGAAAGTGTATGAATGACTGCCTACTTGAACATGCTGCATTACTAAAGGAAGCCCCCTATAGTAATATACAGGGTGTCCCATGTGCACGTAACTTGAGCCAACTTTAAAAACATGCACATGCCGTAGCATGCACGTAGCGCGCAGCATGCACGTAGCAGGACAGAACCAAGGTTATTTTGTTTTCCGTCTCTTGGAGATACTCAATTCCTTTTTTTCATTCCGCATAATTAGATAATTAGTCTTAATTAGTTAATAAACTGGTAAATTATTAAGATTAGATGACAATTGTCAGTGAGTGAAATGTAGAGCTACACGAAGAACTCCCGATACAGCTTTTGGTTGCTCAATAAGTGCTACAAGAAAGTGCTTTTCCAAGCGCGAAAGAAGCTCGCGAATGCACGCAAAATTGCCGCGCAACTGGCCGCTCGAGGCACTTTGCATATATTCGCGGGCTTCTTTCACGCTCGGAAAAACAGTTTCATGTAGCACGTATTGAGCAACAGAAAGCTGTATCGGGAGTTTTTCGTCTTGCTCTACTATTTTCTCATTCTCACTTTTCGTCTAAATATAGTAATTTATAAGATCTTTCCGCGGCGCGTAGCGAAGTAATATTTAGCAGACACGATCGTTGGCGCGCATTGCATGCTCTGCGCTGGTCAGCTCAAATGGCCAGACCTGGTGAGGGGCCCTTTAAGAGGCATCAGTAGACCTGATGCTGACGTGTTCCGCTCTCCGTCTAGCACGCGGCCAGTATTTATACACAATTAGGCTTGCAATTTAATGACGCGCGCGTATATGACTCACTTTGTTTCACGGGAACGGTGCAAGCATCTATATGGCGTGGCGGCGACCCTTCCCAAGAAGCTTGTCAAGACTTGATTGTGTTACTCATCCCTATCGTGTCCAATGTGCTTCTTTCTTTTTTCCCTGGAAAGATCCACAAGCTTTGCACACATTTCAGTTGTTATAGCGCGAACTCCGCGTTCGCTTCCCGTTGCATAGCGAGGCCCACAGCGTTAGAATAGATTTCCCAGTTTACGGTAAAGAAAGCGCTCCCAAGTCCGTGAAAAATTTCAGCAATTTTAAAAGCTACCCCCCACCACCTCCCTTTTCCTGTGCGCATCATCTTTTGATTATACCTACCACAAAAAAAAAAAATGAAAGGAATAACTCTCTATAGCTGAAGCGCATCAAGATAGGCCGGCAAATGAGGCGCAGTCTTGAAACATTTAATAAAGCCCGCCGCATTTTCTTTTCTTGCAAGCTGTAAATGTTAAACGCTCAGTTCAGCGGGAGTTTGGTGCCTATGGCCTTGCAGCACCTTCTAGGCGGCGCAGGATGGACCCTATACGAATGTCTCCGCCCGTGCTTCCATACGCAACGGCACCGAGCGGTATATGTTACAGTGGGTCTGTTTCATCGCACTCAGCTTTGAAGGCTTATCTGTGAGAGCGGCGCGTGACTGCATATTGCCCAGGGTTATGCAAGAAGTCTCCGCGTGCACGTTTTTGTGCACGGATGCCCGCTCTCGACTCGATGGATAAAGCGATAGAGGACGCGCCCAAGGGACGCCTCTTCTCGAGTGCTCCGTTTCTCGGCGGCGTTGCGCAGCTACACGGGCGGCACTCCAGGCGATCGGCGTGCGTCAGCTGCCTTTACCACAAACGAAGTGGGGCATGCAGTGAACGAAAGAGGGACGGTTGTGGGCGCAAACGTGGGAGGCGCCAAGCTCGCGCTGTGCTCGGATACCGAGCCCATTACGTGAAAGCTTATCTGGACGCCTCGTAGATGTCGCAACGCGGGAGGACGCTAGAGAGAGCAGCCGCGAAAAAAATGCAAGAACAGCGACGCTTGACGCAAGTGGCTAACATTAGCAGTCTGGTCGGTTTCGCGATTAGATAGATAGATAGATAGATAGATAGATAGATAGATAGATAGATAGATAGATAGATAGATAGATAGATAGATAGATAGATAGATAGATAGATAGATAGATAGATAGATAGATAGATAGATAGATAGATAGATAGATAGATAGATCCGTTCTTGGTAGATGTGGCAGCTACCTTAACAAAGACGCCTTCACAAAGAACATTTCGACGTTTCCGCAATATAACAACCTTTATCACGCAGCCATGATCAAGGCACCACCTGAATCAGTACAGATGTGTACTCAGGATATGGGGCGATAAAAATGAACACGGGCTGCCCGAGCGCGAACACTTTCGAATCTGCAAGAGTGTCAACGAAAATAAGTGCTGAGAGGAGCCGGACAAGTGAGACGCAAGAATGCTTAAGAAAAAAAAACTAAATGTGAATAAAGCTGGTTTTTGTTTCTCAAGCTTTGTTTCCTACCTTCAATGCCCAGCTATCCGCTTCCGGCTGATAAAGAGTTGTAAAGTCCGCAAGTCTTCAAGAGACGCGGACTTGGAACTTGTGCTGAGCACTGCTATTAACAGTTTTACGTGGCAGGAAACTAAAGAGAAACAAATACACAACAAAGAAGCTAAGCAGGGCGCGACACACAAACACACGCGCGCGCACTCATACATACAAGAAACGTGCAATCTAATCAGCCAAAATGCATGCGCAGTGTTTTCTTTCGCACATTGATAGTGCAGTTCCCGGAGCTTGCGAGTGCCTGTTTGACACGCAGGCGATAATCTAGTATCTTCTGTTAGCCAAAGATTGCAGAACGAGAAGGTTTGTGTCAGCGGATAGCGACCTCCGCAAGGTTTGACTTGCGTAAAAGGTCGGCATTCTCTGGACACCACTCCGGCGAACTCTCCAATCCCGGAGCCAAGAAGGCAAAATACATAAATGGGGACAGGGTGGAGACAAATCGGCATCACTCCAACATTTGTCGGGCTGCCCATTTGATTTCGCAGGCTCTAGGCGCCCTCGTGCAACCGGTTCGCGCCGGCATTCGGACGGTTATATTGCGACGCGCGCGCAATCCGCCACCTTTGTACCGGTGGCGCCTATCACACGCGTAAATGCGGCCCTTTTCATCCACACCAGCCCTGGTTTATCGCCGACACGTTCGAGCCGCCTTGCCCTGGTACTCGTCGTGTGTCCTTATCGAGAGCGTATCAACGACTGCGGCAAACGCTCCGAGGAACATAGTCTCCCGTATACCATGCGTGCCCAGGTGCTTTTCACTTTTGGGTTCAGCCTTGACTTTCTTTTTCTTTGTTCGTGTGCCATTTCATGGCGCAATCTCTGCGAAATTCCTCATACGCTCGTGACTGCCCTGAGATGCTATCTTTATAGACGGCTGTTTTGTCCGTGGGGTGGCTAACGGGGGAGAAATACCTGAGCGATTGCAAGAAATATGTGTATATTCCGTAAACATGCGAATGTAGTACGTCAAGACTGGCGACGCAAAAGAAAAATATTGTGCATTAACTGAACATGTGTGTATGAAATCATGACGCACTCTTCCGTAGTCGAAAACGTCAAGGAAGGAAAACGAGTACACTGCGTCTTCGAAGTCCTGTTTACACCGCTGCGCAAGTCGGGTTTCGTAGCAAATCATCATTGCGTCAGGAACATGAGTACCGCAACAGGTGGACACCGGCAGGTAAACAGAAGACAGCAAATTCATCACGGATGAAAAAAAAAAGTACGAAAGGTGAGCGGAGAAGGCTGCCTGGAAGGGCGCCGCGTGAGACACGTGAATAGCCGATGACGGGCAACCAGGCATTTCCAACCGCCGGTGGTGTCATTGGCGAGAATGTTTTCTTTTCTGCGCGGTCTGCTGTGGCTCACCAACGTTGGAAACAACGCAGGCCACTCACTTCGCGCGCTCCTCCCGCGTTCACGCGATTCAAAGCGACAGAGGCTGCGCGCACTTGCCAGCAGCCTTGGTGCGGGCCCACGGCGCGGGGTCGGGTCCGTATCGCACATCGGCGCCGAGGAGTTCTCTGCCAGGGAAGGTCCGGGGCACGTCAGGGGTCAATGCCGAAAGCGCTTATCGCCGTCCGCTTGCGCGCGTGCGACTCGGAAACGCACACGGGTTTGATACAGCGCCCCTGCTCTTCGTAGATTGCGGATCGGCGCACGGGTGCGATTTCGAGCTTCCTGTAGATTAAAAGCTGTCATTTCTGCCATGGTGCGTAATCATAGATCTTGCGCAAGAAGTTGTGCAGTAGCGCCGAAGCGACATCCTTCTCGACGAATTCCATGGAATCAATGGGTTTGTCAAAACGCTTCTGCCAGCGTTGGTTACGTCCTCAATGTCTCTGCATATACGACTGCTAGCTCGATCGAACTCATAGCGCGGTGAGAACTGATTAACCCTTAGGTACGTTGGCAACATAGGTACATATATGTCCGTGGGAGGCTCTCCAGAGCAAATTGAGACGCCTGCAGTGTTTGATTATTATCTGAACATTTTACAGTGTAAATAAAGAAAAAAAAAGAAAACAAGGCACTTGTCAGTAATTATTTTCGGGTGATGTCCTAGCCAGATTATGGGGAAAAAAACTTGTAATTTAAAGTGCCGATTGATGACTGCTGCCCGAACCAGTATTTTCCAAATGCTAAACTGCTGGTAGTAATGGTATCAAATGGTGATTAGAACGAACGTTTTTTTCCAGACATTTACTTATACTTCCAGCGAATGGGAGGTTTAGCGTTCCCAAGCTGTACAGCGCGGCTGTGATGGCCACCGTACTGCGGGGGGAGCCACCGCAATACAGATTAATTTCGCCACCTCCGGTTCTTTTTCATGTACTTAAATTTAAGTACACGATCTTTTGTTGGAATTTAACACATATTGAAATGTGGCCGGCGCGGCTGGGAATCGAAGCCACGACATCGCGTTCAGTACCAGAACGCCATGTATCCACCGAGACATCGTCGCGGGTCCAGCGAAGTGCGATATATACCCAGCGAAAGGCATGATTGACATTTATCTGTATACATATATCTTTAAAAAACGCCGAGCGCTCGCGACCATGAAGCAAGGCATGCACGTCAATGGAAGCATTCGAGTCGCATGATCCTGGCGAAAAGTTATTACCAGTAGTTGAGCACAAGGGATGAGAACTCCGGCGCCAAAGACATTTCGACCTGGGCACTTGTCTTCGTGGTCACGCGAGCCAGTTACGGATTTATCAGCTCACAAGTAATACCCCCGCCACAGCGGTTCAGAGATTGCCACATTCTGCTGTCGACCACGAGGTCGCTGGTTCGATTCGCGACAGCGGCGCCCGCTGCTGGGAGCGGAATACAAAAACGCTCGAGCGCCGAGCTTTGGCGACACTTTACAAAACTTCAGACGTTACTCTTAGGTACCACTTTATTTTAGGGGGGGGGGGGGAGAGGGCTGAATGTTATACTGGTCGCGGAAAGGGGTCCAACTTTGACTAAAGCCGCATTTGGTGACGCTTATAGGTCACTTCGGATTTTTTCCAACTGGGCGACGGATGGTGACCAGCTTTTTCTTTGCTCTCTCTCTCTCCTTCTTCTTTCTTTTGTTTTTCAATTTTGCACTGATTTGGTGCACGTCGAAAGGTCCTAGTGAAGAAATGATGCCAGTTGTTAAGGTTGAACATTAAATGATTTCCTCTCTCAAAAACCTAATTCGTTTGTCCCACGCGTTCTCAACACGCCTTTGAGAAAGAACATGTCAGATTTTTGTCGCGCTGTTATGGGCTTAATAAGCGACAAGAGGAAATTGTCGAAATTTCGTGTTTGCTCGCCGAATAGGGTTTTCGTCTATAAGTCTATATATCGACGATACGTGGATTCACAACATACGAAGTCATTCCCATTATCCGCTTGTTTCCTGCAGTTCAGTATTGACGTGTTCAAGTGCAGTTCATTCATTTTTTTCTTTCAGGAGTCACGTGTGTTAGCGTTGGCCGTGACTGCAGGTCGAGCCAAACGTCATGGAGGAATCGATGGCTTAGTTGCGTGGGTGAAGCCTGATGGAAGGCGGTTGTAATAATCCGAAATCGTGGTACAAAATGATGCCTGCGGCGTTTCTGACGCTAGTGTTGCCAGATGATGGGAACAGGCACGGGCAAAGTGCTTAATGTACACTCTCAACACTTCCACTGCACTGTGTGTTTGTATGGGTTGGTCCCGGGCGATTGCAATAGTCGCCACTGTCGATGTGCATTTTGGCAAACCAAGACAAACCCTGAGAGCCCGCGCTTGTATAGCCTGTAGAGCACGAAGATTTGTCTGGCAAGTGTTGGTCAGTACGGGCAAACTGTATCTCAAAAAGCCCAGAGAAAGAGCCCTGTACAATTCCAACATTGCATGAACTGACATTCCCCAAGTCTTTCCGCCCAAAAACTTGAAAAGCTTGGAGATTACTGTCAGACGCTGTTTCAAGTAGGTCACGTGTGGACTCCATGAGAGATCTTTATCAATGATTATGCCAAGAAATCTGGGAGTCTTCTCATAAGAAATGATCTGGCTATTTATTGAGATGGCGTATATAGGATGTCATTGGTTTGTGAGTGAATGCCATCAGTGCACATTTGTCTGACGATATTTCAAGACCATAGTAGCAGTTTTTTGAAATCTTGCACGTATCTGAGGACGTGTCACACCTGAAGTCCATATACATATGTCGTCTGCGTGCATTGATGCCTTGATCGCTGCTGGCAGATGTTCAACGAGACCAATCAGTGTGAGGTTGAATAGGGTGGGGCTTAGTACACCGCCTTGAGGAACACCTCGGTAGGTATAGTGTCGTGCGGTTTGACCATCGCCGGTACACACAAAGAACGATTTCATAAAAAGATAATGAGAAATCCATTGAAAAACTCGACCACCGAGGCCAACCATCTCAAGAGCATCGAGGATAGCCTCGTGAGATACATTATCGTATGCCCCCTTGACATCCAAGAACGAAGTAGTAGAGTTAATGCATATGCTATGCTGTAACTCTGCTATGCAGCTATACACTCCGTGCAACCCACACGCGCTGCTGACCTGCTATACGACGCTGGGGAATCCAAGTGCCGGAAATTGAGGCGAAACAGACGCGCAGCTAGAATGAGGGAATTTTCAGTTCCTTCCTCCAGTGATCCCTGCTTTCAGAATAGAATGCACCCTACGTAGCTTAAGCATCAATCAGCCCACGCCTCGGCACCCGCACTACAAACCTTGCGGGGCATACCCGACACCCACAGAGGGCGTGCGTGCCTCAGAGCCACTCCTGGGTGAGTTGGACCCTTCTCCATCCTGGGGGACGTCGAAAGTGTTCTGTACAGTGAGACATCAGTGGCGTCCAGAAGAGGAGACCTTGCGAAGTCAGTGGCCCACCGCTAGCTGCATTCTAACAGCCCGGCTCGGACTGTTTTAGTATAAGGATGTGTTTCACTTCAAATGCGCTGGCGACCGCAGCGCTGTTGGCTCTGGGGAACGTCTCATGTGTGGAAAATTATAACGAAAACCCGGGGATTTACTTCGCGAATGCGGTGATCGTTCCGCACTTGTCCATCCAACCGCGCGAGACTATTTTGGGCGGCGCAGCCGCACACGTGCAGGAGCCTCAAAGAACGATGCACAATCGTCGGAGTTCGCTTCAAGGAGCTTTTATTTTACAGGAGATGAAAGGTGACGGTAAGGTACACATTGACAAAAGTCAAAATACAAATAGGAAAACACAGAAAGCGAGCCTTTCTTTCCGGGTAGTGGCCGTATGCTCTCCTTCACAGCACTTGGCGATGTTCGCCGCACGATACTCCGGCATTCTCTATAGTGCCGGCTTCGTGTTGAACGAAAGATTTCATTTCGCTCTGCGCTCCAAGCTGCTTGGCACAAAAGTCAAGGCGTAATGCGGCGATAATAACGCGGCGATATGTGTGCTGGCCGAGCTCATGTGAGCTTAATCTGATTGAGCTCGATGTCATAGAGCTGGGATAAGAGTCGGTTGCGAGCAGACCCGAGAGCATCTTTCTAGGGGCCTGAAGCGGGGCACATCGAATGGGAGGGAGTGACAGTGGTCACGCTCCATCAGAAAGCTTGTATCTCCGCTGCCGGCTCCACGATTGCTGCGGCACAAGCCGCCAGCTGCCCGCGAGCACACACAGCCCCGCAAGGACGCGCTTATTTCCCCCCCCTCGTCTACCGCCTTGCGCAAGCAGGGAGCGTGATTTTCCGAGACACTGTGTCAAACGCGATGTATCACATGGCCGCCTGGCCTAAATATAAGAAAAAAATAAGAAAGCGAAAAGAAAAAGTATACAGCTTTTTCACACAGGGAATGAAGACAAATGGAAAGCTTTGCATCGTCTTTGACAGCGAAGCTGTTAAGGACTACTTTACCCACTGTCGTGTTGGCGTGTAGAAAAAGAATCACCTTCAGCATTGGCTCCAGCGTTGTCGTCTTCTTCCACAGCTGGCTCGTTGGCGCCCCTACCGCGCGAACGCGCTCGTGCCACTGTTCCCGCGTTCGTCGTCATCATTAATTGTTTAATTAAGTAATTAACTAAGAAACACGAAGAGGTAACCAATAACTGAGAAAGACTTTAATGAACCATCGGGGTTTACCCAGTGATAGACACCGGTGCCGCACGTTTCAGCTTCACTGGTTAACCATCTGTACGGAGTACTGGGCTCACAGTCTTTTTTTCTTTTTTCGTTTAGTCCCAACTTGTGTCCATACGGTATAGCCGCGTTTTCTTCCTTTTCTTTTTAGTTTTTTATGAAAGTGCCTGTTTGAGAACAACAGACCGAGTTTCAGCGAATACCTCAGAGTGAAGCATGACCCATAAACCACCCAGGCAATGCCACACAGATGCAAAGTTAACACGAATTCTGTAGACTAGACATCTTTAATTGCAAAGTGATTTTTCCACTCGTGCTATACCATTTTTATACCGTGACGCTTTCGCAGGGGCTATATGGAGTCTACAAGTTTGAAGTAGATGTATCATTCATTTATGCAAACATCAAAGCAATTTAATCATGGCCCTGAGCGTACGCATATTTCCTTTAGCTCACAATGCTTTGCTAAAGTTTTTGGATAACAGGTGTTTCAGCATACGCTGAAACGTTCGAATTAAATCGTACGCGTCGCGTACACTCTAGAAATACTGCTCGAACCTTGAATACACAGCCGCATGATCATGACAACGAAATGAAATGTTGTGAAGTAGACGCTGCAAAAGTAGAAACTCTTACTGGTTTACTCGAATAATAGTTCATTTTTGTGTACATTTCGTTTTCGAGAATGCAGGGATGAAAATGTGGAATTCTTTTTTTGCCAAGACCAGGGAGAAATCGGACTTCTTGGAGACGCATTTCTCGAATTCGACAAATTCAGTGACAAATATACTCGACAAACCCGCCGCCTCTCCCCCCACCCCTTTATTTTTTACCTATAAAGCATACATTACATTCGGGAATGAGTTCATTAAGCGTAGCTCCAAGAAAACATCTTGCACCTTACGTTTCACATCTTTGCTTGCCAAGAGAATGCTGCTCACGTGTGAAGCCACGTATACAGCTTATTTAACGTCTGACAATTGACCGAGTTGATCCATTTGAAACGGGCGCTGTGTCGATGCTAATTTCTCATTTTGATTTAATTATCCGCTCTGTAGCAGACACAAAATACGTGATTGACCACTTTCATTTAATTTTGTTTCTTCTGAGGTAAAAATTATTTCTATTTCTATTTCCTTAGCCATTTTACCATCGAATGCGGATCACCTAGTTCATCAAAACTCCTAAACGTGAGCCTTGGTTTCACGTTTCTCCGGCGGGGCAAATTAATTCTCCCCCTTCGACTAAAGCGTTTCTCACATGCAGCCCCTGCATTATGCCTCATCGACCTGCTTATTTTTAAACGCAACAATAATGTCGCGACAGAGTTTGCTAGGACGTTAGAAGGAATTCGGAATTTATTGTATGTGCTGCGCTGCTCAAAATGAACAAAGAGGCATTGTATAGCGGTCGTAATCTAAGAAAATGCTGCTGAAACGCCGTTTTTCGCTAATATCTAATCGCAGAAGCTACGAACTGGAATGTATAGCGCAAAAAAATAGATTCTACGTGCATAGCTGTGCATCACACATGCTGTGGAAGCGTTTTTCGAGACCAAAGTTTTCTTCCAAACATATGCACGATTTACACCATGGTTTTTTGAGATCCGTCAAAATTTGCGCAGAAAAAAAAAAGAACAAAGAATAAGTAAAAACCTGCATGAATCTGGATATGTATGAAGTAGCTATAGCATAGACTCTGTTTTCGATATTTAAACAGCGCGTCGCAAAGCCCACTGGAGTTTCTCCCCAGTCATATATGTAGTTTTTAACGCGTGGACAGAAAGATCACAAAGAAGTGACATCACATGCAGATGTGTCCGCGTTGATCAAGTGGTGGTCGCACGCGCGCGCTGCTCAGGCAGTTTGCCCTCGCATAGATCTAGCTTTCCGATAACGCGGGTATCATTGGAGTTATCCATGTCGATTCTTAAAACAGTGCGCTATCCTTCTTTTTTTCTTTATTGCACTATTCATGATTATACGTTTATCGATTTATCGAACACACTAATCTACGTTCTTGTTAGTGTTATCGCAGGATTTTCTTATCTTGGCGTCCTTATAGTGGTGTACACCACACTGCGCCGTGTGGTACGTGGCAGAGGGTGCGAATTGAAGAAAAAAAAAATGTCAAGAATTTCTACCAATGGTGAGGAAGCAGACGTTGCCTATTTGATCCATTTTGATTTGTCTAGCGGAGGTCCGCGTTGGGTCATCACGGTCAGAGAGAGCGTTCCAGCTTCCGCACCAACTTGTTTCTCCGCTGGCCAAACATCGCCGCTTTTAGAAGGCCCACATCTAGCGGTCGCCCACAGACCAAGTGTCAAGCACCCATGATAAATTTCACATTTTCAAATGAGGTATGGCACCAAAAGTGTGCCACTCCAGAATGTTTTTCTTTTTTTCTTTTTATGCTTATCAAAGAGCCATTAGCGTTCATCCTAGGCAAATATCCTAGACTTCGAAGTTACAGCGACACTTTTATGTAACTCTGCCATTTGACGGCTGTGTTTTCCAAAGGCAATTGGTCGGACAGAAATCGGGTTTAAGCTCATCATTCAGAAACTAAAGTTACCAAAAAAAGATGGCTAAAACCGGCATGGTAGAATGAGTTAAGGATCCGCGTTCCGAAGCAACGCACAACACCGTGTTGCTCGGCGGATTAGTTTACGGACTGTTTGAGAGATTCCTGCACGTGAACCTATGAGGCATAGGACGACAGAAAGCTGAGGTAGTTGGTAAGGATTTATAATGCAAAAAAAAAGAGGTAAGAAGTGTTGTCCACTTCTCTTGTGTCCGTGTCTGCACGCCTTGCCCCTTTTTTGCACTATGAGGCATATACACTCTTTGTTCGCACCAGCCTTAGAACAACCATTGCAGTAACGAACCGACCGTGCGACCTCCAGCTTAGCAGAACTTCCATTACCAAGGTGGGTGGATGATAAACATAAGCTGAGAGACAGAGAGGGAGAGAGGAAAAAATACATTAATCGTACAATAACGCATTGGGACGCACCCCGCTGGGAGGCCTCGGTCGTGGATGGAGCCCTCAGTCCAGAACCCCGTGAGGATTTACGTTAACGATGCGACACAATTATGACTGCATCCTGAAGTATAAGGCCCCATTTTATGTTTTCTTTCAAAAACGTTTATGCTGACATTTTTGGGACATAATCTGTGCATCGTCGCTTGCTTAGTCGACGGAAGTATGCGCTTACAGTGAATTTTATCCCCCGTCGGCTATTCGTCCTCTTGCAACATCTCTCCATGGGGCTTTGACATTTTTGTTTCTTTCATTTCTGAGCTGTTATTCTGGGATGACCGACCCAGCTGCAGCCGATGTTCCCGCATTATGTTCGCTTAACGAATAAGAGCAAATGCAAATAAATTTAACTGTAGGGTTTAACGTCCCCCCCCCAAAAAAAACGGCACAGGGGATTATGAGGGACGTGTTCTAGTGGAGCGCTCCGGATTAACTGTACCCACTTGACGTTTTTTCAATGTGCACCCTATAAACGGCACACACGAGCGTTTTTCGCATTCCCCCCCCCCCTCCCCACGCCCATCTAAATGCGGCCGCTGCGGCGGATAACAGCAAAGGCAAAAGAGCACATTTGTTGCATGCATCACTTCGTTATACAGTACCATCTCTAGCAAGAGTATATATGCATTATATGGGCTTTTAGTTTTTTAGCGCACGAAAGGGGCGGGAGACAGTGGTACGGCGCGGACACAGCGCTAACTTCCAATAATTGTTTTATTCTACGAAGCGGTACAGTTAGCGCTGTGTCCGCGTCGTACCCTTGTCTCTCGCGCCTTTTCGTACGCTAAAAACCTGAAAGTTATGGAATACCAACATGCCCAAACCTGCGCTCTTTCAAATTATACGGGCATATAGACTGCTTCTATACTGTGTTACAAGACAGGAGGATTTTAATACGAAGTTTTGCGAAATTGACTGCACATAAACAGGCTCAAGAAATTGTTTTATGTTTTATCACCAAGACGGGAGGCGGGAAAACCGTTCGCGCTTGAGATCTGTCAGGTTTCGGAAAGTTTCGGAAAGTGTTTCGGAAAGTGTTTCGAGTGTTTCGGAAAGCAGCGTTCACAGCACCGACACTGCTCCACTATCAATATTTTATAGACTTGTGATTATTTTTACGGGTATACGACCGCACACTGCTAGATCGTTCAGTAGCCGATCCCCATCGAAAGACTGACCCCAATCGTGTGCATACTATATTGAAAGAGCAGCCACACTGTCTGATGAGCTCAAATACGCAAGTGAGGCATGCCACAATGGGGAGCATGCGTATACGCGTATATGAGCATGCCAATGAGAAAAATCTGCTTGCAACGCTTGAATGCGAGCTACAGAGTTGGAACATTTATGTTGTGGTTTCTGGAGCTGCAGAGGAAAAAAATGAAACGAGCAGAAACGGGGCACAAGGACAGCCTAAAGCGTGTATAACAACTCGTTTTATTCGAAAGCCCACAGTAAAAATACAAGTTTAATTGAAAGAAGATCAAACAAATTCACAGGGTCTCTTATGCTATCCCTAAAGCGACTTCAAGGGGAAGGCCAAGTGCTGATGCATCAAAGACGGACACATGGCGTACACATCCCTCTTAATTCGCTTAGTCATCCTCTTAATTCCCTTAGTCAGCCCTCTTAATTCCAAAGGTGGAAGGTTCGACTCTCACGCAAGGTCATGGGTTCTAGTGCCTTAATTAACCAATATTAACTAACTTCACCTTAATTGACACCGAAGGCTGACGGTTCGACTTCGACCAAAGATCGTGGGTTTGACTCGTACCAATGGTCGTGAGTTCACCTCCCACCAAAGGTCGAGGTTTCGTAACCTTTTTGTACCTTTCGTGTCGTCGACGCGTTTTCGCTCAAGGTCGACTGAACGACGATTTTGGCCTTAATAAAACTATACACTGACAATTTGTTGGCAGCGCCGACAAGGCCTCTGCATACCATTCGGGACTGCCTGATAAACCATGCACAGCTCCGAGGGTGACCTCCGTGGTACTGCATGTTTGTGCTGCAAAGCGATTTATGCGCGCGATATAGTCTGCTGAGGTACGTCATCTTAACCAGTCTCGTTGGTTATTACGTCTTTATTTTGCCAAATGTTCAGCCTCTTTTTTTCATAGCGCAAGAATATAGTCCCTTACTTCAGCGTGATATTCAGCAATACATTTAACATGAGCAGCTAGTCTTCTGCTACAGGAAAGAAAAGTTCACTCATAGTATTACGAAAACTGTAACATTCAACTATATAAAAGTTTATTGCGTGCACCCATTTACTGCCCCGCGAAGGACTTGGGAATTGCGCTTCAGTTTTACCGCCTTGCTATCAGTTTCGCAGACGCGCGGTATTGATCTCTGATAGCGTTCGCTGGTTCATTAAAATGCGACACGCCGCAGCATTAGAAACGCCGCTACGCCGCAAACGCTAAACGAGTGCGTTTGACGACCGCCGCGATAAGTGCGGCGTGCGCTGCACAAGGCACCCTGCTCACTTGCCCAATGCTGTAAGAAAAGGTGACAAAACCGCGAAGCTGATCGTTTCGGAATACTCGCTAGGGCGAACAGAAATATACGCACGCATCGCCAGATAGTGCGCCACAGCGCGGACATAACTGACGGCTCGTAAATTTGCCAGAAACGTTGACTATAGACGCAAACGCATATTTTCGTCTTCCTTGCACTTAATCGCTAGGGACGAAGGCAGGGTTAGCCGTCGACAGAGCAATTTCACGCCTTGCTGCGCGTTTTCGAGAGCAGGCGCCAAGAGCAAGCAGGTGGCGCAGTGTGTTGGCGCGACCGCGCTCCTGACTGGCATTGCAGCTCGGCCTCTTCCTTACAGAATTTGTCGAGGAATCAAATACATGAATAATGACTGCGTTGCCATTGCAGAAGATGCTGCAAACGAATTCTTGAACGCTATATACGCACTGTCAAGAGAAGTAAAATATGTATTTTTTGTCATAAACGAATATACTCGTATGTCTCAACAATTGTGCCCGAAATAACCGATGTCAGTGCTTCCATCTTTTCTGTCTATTTAATAAGTAAAGAAAATATCACGCGAACTTTAGAACTATATCAGTTTGAAACCAGCAAAGCAGTGCATGCCGCTGATATGAATAATCTAAAGGCCATGAAATGAACAAGTTGAGCATGAATAATTTAATGAAACTTTGTCATTAAAGAACCTTGTTTACATTTTTGTACATATCCAACGGCCAGCGAAAAATCTCAATGACGCTGTCCTTTGTTACAGCGTACTGCGCTAGGAGCAGCTGCCACCGGTCGTGTATTGTGAGTAATTCCACCGAAATTATAGTCACAACAAAGAGAACATATAAAAAGCAGGAGCTCTGCAAAATATACGAGGGCGAGGCAAATGAAAGTGAGTCAACGCGAAGAAATGACCAACGGGGTACTTTATTTAAAAGTAGTCTCCATGAGCATGTAGACACTTGTCCCATTGATTATAAAGAGTCGCGTGATTCCCGTCTCATAAAACTCCTTGGGTAGCTGCTTCAAAAAGTCTGTAACTGACTATTTCACGTTATCGTCCGACACGAATCTGGTTGCCTCGAGCTGTTTCTTCAAATGCCCCAAAATGTGGGAATTGCAAAGCGACAGGTCTGGGCTGTATGGCGGATGTTGCACCGTTTCCCACTTCAACTTTGCCAGTTTTGTGTTAACCACATCAGCGACATGGGGACGGGTATTGTTGTGGAGCAAGATGACCCCAGAATGATACCGCATTAAAAATAGAAACGGGAAATTTCGGTTGGGAAGTAAATAAATTCGTTAAATGTAACTGTGGCATGCAAACAATTAAATTGTGGTCTTTAACGTCCCGAACCAGCGCAGTGGGTTATGAGGGACGACGAATAGAGGGGGTACTCGGGATTAATTCTGAACTCCTGGCGTTGTTTCACGCGCGCCCAAAGCACGGTGTACGCGAGCGTCTGATTTGGATAGAAATTATGGCGGGCACTCAAGGCGCGTTCGGTCCGTCGGCGCCACCGCCGTCGTGCGGTCACGGTGTCGACGGCGCCTCCGCGCGTTTGGCTGCAAAAGCGACGAAGCCAAGCTCGGCCGGGTTCCGCTGCTGACGTGAGCGCGCACACACCGGCTGAGCAGCTGTGTGCACGACATGGCTGAGGTGCATATGCTGGTCTGCATGTGACGGTCAAGCTAAATCTGTCCAATCTGTTGGCCGCTAAAAACGCTGACGGGCTTCCGTAGCTCTCATCTCGTGCAACGCCGAGGTGCGACGCCGGTAACGCCGCTGGCGGCGTTCCTCATCGGGCCGGCGTTGTAACACGCCAGGAGTCCGGTGTAACACGCCTGCCAAGGCGTGTTGCGCAACAGCAGTTGTCTTGCGTGCTGCGTCGCACCACGTCGCCTCCGCGTATTGTCATGGCACTGTGCGAAGACTCACCGTGGCTGCTTAGTGGCTGTGATGTTGGGCCGCTAAGCACGAGGTCGCGGGATGGAATCCCGGCCACAGCATTTCGATGGCTGCGAAAACACCCGTGTACTTAGGTTTGGGTGCACGTTAAAGAAACCCGGGTGGACAAAATTAATGCGGAGTCCCCCACTATGGCGTGCCTCATAATCAAATCGTGGTCTTGGCATGTAAGACCACAGAAGTTAATTTATTTTTTAGCCGTGCGAATTGAGCTCGAGCGCAGCGCGAAACCTTGCTATCGCTTTCAATGCTTCGTCTTCGGGCGAAACGGGCTTTCTTTTTTCATTATTTTGTTCATTGTGTTTTGCCGTTGTCAGATTGCAGCGGCCACGGCCGGGTTTGAGCCCGCGACCTAAATGATAAACTGCGATAAATGACCAGGACGCCATGCATTTATCGACTGAAAAGCTACTTTTATGCGCAAAGCATCATGTGGGATGATATGAATTGGTCGAACCAGCGGATTTCTAAACATCAGAGTGAGTGGCGGCTTGTGCCGCCACATGCACGTGCAAGTAATCCTTGGCACTGTGCCTCGTGGCAACTGCAGCCATAAAGTCACGGTGACATCGATACTCACACAGATTGCGGGGGAACAAAAAAAAGCAGAGTGATATATATATATATATATATATATATATATATATATATATATATATATATATATATATATATATATATATATATATATATATATATATACTTTTTCGCTCCTCGCAGCACCGCTAGTACGTTAGCGCTTTATGTCACTCACGATCACTGAAAACAGAAATGCATCGTTTACACCAATGGTAAAAAATGTACTAACTGTTGCAGTAAAGTTGCGTCTCCACGGGTGTATCGGCGTCAGCTCGCCGCCCAAAGGGCAATGGTGCAGCACGCAAGCGAAGCAGCGCGGCCCAGTGGAGCCCTGGACTAGGGGCCCAACCCTGCTAAGGTCAAGCGTCTGCAGCGATGAAGACGAAGACCGAACGCTGAACCCTTAATGGACCGAATAAAGTTCTCTCTCTCTCTCTCTTTTTCTTTTTTTAGAGAGCGCAGCAGGCGCCCGTTCCTGCGGCGAGCGTCGCCGTCGTCCCTCGGCGTCTCCGTAACCGAGCGAACGAGCGCAGCAAAAGGATGAAAGAGCGAACGCGTAGCGTGGATGAAGGACTGCGATAGCGAAGAAGAGAGCGTGAGGAGAAAAGCGCAGGAGGAGGGTATGGCGAAAGCGTACACTGCCGCTCACAGCGGGCTTTGTGGCGACGATGGCTACGAGATGGCGCCAGAGTAGCGCGCGTCCAATTGAAACTGGAAATAGACAACCAGGAGGTCATCAGAAAGTCAGAGAAACAGAGACACTCAATTGGAGGCAAAGAATGGAAACAAAAAGGACCGTGGAGGTCAACAAGAATGAGAAAAAAGAACTTGGAAGGGAAAATCTGTACGATAACACAGAGGGCATGTGCCTTGCTATTTGAGGCTCGAGCCGGTTGCCTATATAAGGACAAAAACATACCGGAGCAAATATTCGGGACTAGACGAGGCATCTGTATGCTGCAGCGAAAATTCAAAGACCACTCACATTCTAGCGGAATGCGAAGGGATTTATTCACCCACTGAGGACCGTGGGTAGCATAAGCCTTCCAGAAGCGCTTAAAGTGGACGGAAGCGTCAACCAGGGAGCAGTCGAGATAAGCAACAGACGTTTAGAGTATTGATGGAAAAAAAGCATGGAAGAGATTGATACGACCGGATCTCTGACAGTCATAGCTAGCGGTATACAAGGTATATTTTGAAGAAAACAAAAAAGCAAGAGTAGGGAGATGTATACGAAAATGTTAGATAAAAAACATGTATAGCATACCTGATTAAATCAAGCAGGCAAGGTGACTATTTGTCACCGCACCGTTTCAAAGAGGATACCATTAGATCATCGTCGTCGTCTGTAGGGAAACAAAGCCCCAGCTGCATGAGCTGAATTTGCGGCGGCTGCTGTGAATCGCGCCCACGCGCCAGGCTGTCGCACCACACTTCGCTCCATTTTGCAACGTGCAGCGCGAAACAGATTGTGCGCGCCAGCTAATATATCGCGAAATTAAAAGACGTATAAAGCTGCGCTCAAATTTTGCATTAGGGAGTATCGCAACCGTCGGTTAATCTGTTTTACTTCTTTCTTCAAGATTTTCAATTTTGCGTTAGATTTCTTATTTTCTATAAGATGCACGAATGCTATAGCTCACTCAACGAATCCTCTTTTCTCTTTTTCTTTTTACTGCAACTAAATCTCTGCCTCTAAAACGCAATTGCTAAACATTTTATACTGTGCCCTTGTGTCCACGTTGCTCGTTGTTTTCGTATCTACCTCTGCAGCACTAATATTGCGAACGTGTAGAGTTGAGAACAGCAACATATTGAAAACGCATAGCGTTGATTATTAGCCAGTTCTCCAGATAACTATGTCATATATATTATCATAGTGTGCCTCCAGAGCCGTAATATAGAGGCAGCTAGTCGTATAGCAATTGATGAGACCAGGGCAGATATAGCGGGGATGCACAGCGGCAGCGTTCTGGAAGGAACGTAATCTCAAATTATGCGAATGTGAGGTTCCGCCCTAAGGACTGGTGTTTCTGCGTACTGTCTGTGCCGCGGCCTCACGAGGATCTACTTCTGCCGTATAGGCTTATGCACTCGCCAGTACTGGGACTGACTCGGGCGGCCCTTCTCACAAGTAGCGCGGAGGTGAAATCAAAAAGCGCCCAGCGACGTGCCTGACACGACAGGAACACTCATATGCGTCGTCGACAGCCGCGTCCCATATTTTCCGCGTGACGTCGCGTTGTCAGAGCGTCTATTTTAGTTGGTGCGGTGTTTCCGCTTCAGTCGGCGATCACGTGTTCGAGCCGACTGCAGCGCAGTCGTAGCGCAGCGCCGAATGGACGCCGGGCGAGCGCGCCACGTGGGAAAATGCGTCGGGAACGGGCACCTCGTGGCCCTGCTCTGCCAGTTGCACGTCAATATGCTTTGAGCGCGGCGATCGTTTGGACTCATTCACCGCGAGAGCGGCCGGGTCCTCCGCCTGCGGCAGGCCAGCCTCGTGGGCTCTGGGCCAAAAGACAACGCACGCCATGTGTATGCACGACCTTCGTACGGGCGCTCACTTTCTCGCTTGAATCGACGCAGATCACGGCGCGAGCACGTGAAGAGGGCTGGCAGCGCGCGAGCGTTGCGACGTCCGTGTACAACGTGCGTGCGCGTGCTAAAATAAGATAGCGCGTATAACGAGGAGATCGAGGCTACCGAGCGCGTGCTGCGATTGTAGCGGCGCACGCGGTTCGCAAAGGGCGCAGCGGCCCTCGCTTGCGCACAAAGGGTGCCGATAAGTGGGCGCCCTCTTAATCGCCTCCCGCGGTGGCGCCTATCAGCGCCGCACGCTGCCCCCCCTTTGGGCTCCACAAGCGACTCTCCACTATAACGGGCGACATGCGTGTCGAAACGCCGCTCCGGTCACGCTCGTTGGCGGAACTTTGCCGGGAAAGCGAGCCCTGGGGTGTCCGCCGTGAAGCAATGACCGACCGCGTGATGCTGCGGCGCTCTTCTGTGTCCCACAAAGTGACAGAACAGGACGGAATAGATAAAAGACCGCGTATTTCTTTCTTTTCTTTTTTTTTCTTTGTACATCGTTTCGAAGACAAACTTGTTTGGACAATTCGTGACCTATCCAATTAACGGGTTCAAGCCACTTTTCTGTGCACTGGCTGGCTGGTCGGGGGTCAGGGCTCAATGCCTGTCATGGGTAATATAGGCCAGATATCAACCAGATCAATCAGTAATACATATATATATATATATATATATATATATATATATATATATATATATATATATATATATATATATATATATATATATATGCTTCTACCGCGCCGGTGTTTCATCCAGACCGCAAGTAAAAGCGGCAGTGGCGCATCATACGAGGGCACCACCAGCCACGAGCCTAAGTGGAGTGCGACAGACATCTCGGACTCTACCGTGACGCGTGTTCAAGCATTCTGGAAGACTAACAGGCCGGATCTTCAATTGAAACGGTAGAAACCTTGGTAGAAACAGACAAAAACCCTTACAAAAGATTTACAATTCATGAAAATATTACCGAACTGAAGTTGTCTGCGAAGAGGCAAAGCGAAATTTCCGCATTAACAAGCGTTGTTTTAGGTGCTGCTGCTTCAAAATCCTGAGCGATGCATAAGTGATCAAGAAATGGAAGGCAAAGTGCACGTGACAGGCTTGTAAAGAAAGCTTAAAAAAAGACAAAAAAGGGAAAGAACGGTGAAAACCCCGGTAACTCATCGAGTCTTGTGGGTATCAGAAAAAAAAGTAGTTTTTTTTTACTTCTCCCTCCATTCGTTGCGGTGAATAGCGTGCGAAGACGGCAGTGAATCGTACATATCAAGCAGCCTGGATTGCATAATACTTTGAATCACCAAATGCGTAAACCAGTTCCGTCTTTTTTTCTTTTTTTTGATGCACTAACGCCCTTCTTTCGTAATCCCTTATCAACCCATCAGATAGAATATGCAGAAAATTCTAACAATATTCGAATATATTGCGCCTCGTGGGACGCAGGAACACTTATGCAATTCGAAAAGTTGAATATCTGACTGCTGGCACCTGTCGACCTGAGAATGACAGTCGGCGGTGTTCTTCAACGCACTAAATTAAAATTAAATCATGGGGTTTTACGTTTTAAAACCACGATCTGGTTATGAGGCTCGCCGTCGTGGGGGAACTCCGGTCCACCTGGGGTTCTTTAACGTGAACCTAAGTACACGGTTGTTTTCGCCCCCATTGAAATGCGGCCGCCGGGGCCGGGATTCGATCCCGCGACCTCGCACTCAGCAGCCCAACCCTACAGCCACTAAGCAACCGCGGCAGGTATTCAATGCACTACAAAACGGAACACTTCGAAATATTGCGGAAATTGTACGGCCTTCCCTCTAACGTCGTGCTCTATACTCCGATATCAGCGATTTCAAAAACGACCGAGCCACTGCACACCTTTACTGTAATAGCCCATCCTTAATGCAAAACACCTATACGCGGGGCCTTTCAAGTGTTGTAAATAAATAAATAAATAAATAAATAAATAAATAAATAAATAAATAAATAAATAAAATTTCAGTGACAAGAAAGATATGATCATAAAGAATAAGGCTGCCCCGAGAGAGCGTTCAACCAACTCCTAAATGTTTGTTGACCACGCCGACTGCTTACGTAGCATCTTCCGACTCCTGTAGTGCAATTAGCTTTTGAGGGAAATCCGGCCTGATAAACGCTCTATCGGTCATTCAGCTAGCCACAATTCGCTCCAACAGCGCCTAGCAGAGGCGGTCGCTCGCGTTATTTGTTATAAAACTTGGCATCCATTTCTCCGGCCAGCTATTCTCGGGAGGCTCTTGTTTGTAAACTCTTGCGTTCGTTCATTGCCACGCAACCGGCAGCGCTGCGCAAGGTCGCGGCCCGCTTCACAAACGTGGAGCCACCGCGCGCGCATGCCTCGCCGCAAACCACCACAGGCAGCGTAGGCAGGCAAACAGGCCACAGCATTGTGGTTGAATCGGTTGAATAGCGTTTATACGCGTGGCCCGGTGTCGCACACGGGGCGGTCACGTGCGCACTTGTGACGCTCGAATGGTGCACACGAGTGACATAAACGAAGCGACGCTGTTTACAAAATTCATGCTTGTGCTGTAAAGTTTTTTAAAGAATGTCATTTCTTCTGTCTAACATGCGACAGGGCAAGCGGTGGCTGCCGCACAAAATCCGTACGCACTGCCTTTGGGAGCTGCGATCGCGTCCAATGGCTCGAGGCGAAAGACCTTACACAGGCGATCGCCTTTGAGAGAAGGTGAATAGGAAACAATTTAGTCATGAACGGCACAAAAATGCGTGCCTTTACACTGCTAGGTCTCGCTCGTCAACACAGTCATTAGCTGCAGCAACACGCTCCGTTTAGAATGCACGTGTGGCGGGCATCGTGCGCTTTGAAGACTGATCTTACCAAAGCTACTTTTTTTTTTCTTTCATGTCGCATAAATTCGCGCGGTCTCGTTGAAGTCACAATGGGCGTTCGTTATTCAGAGGCCGAACTCAGAATGCTGAGCGCGACTGGTTAGCGCTCATGACGCTGGCCGATCACTGCGATTGACGATTCGACGGCTGAGGCGCCGGTGGGGGGCGAGTGGTTCTCGTGAAGGGCTCTCAGAAATCGTTTTCATCCGCCAGATATCGGAAAGGAAAGGAGCATGGCAAATTCACAATTTCTTCTCACTTGTACCATGGACGTTAATGCATAGCTTGGATGTTTCGCTGTAGTCAAGAGTGTGTCTGTGTGTCCCGTCTTTCATCATCATCACCATCATCGTCGTCGTCGACGTAGTAGTAGTCGTCATCATTATCAGCCTACTTTATGTCCACTGCAGGACGGAGGCCTCTCCCTGCGATCTCCAATTACCCCTGTCCTGCTGCCAACCGATTCCAACTAGCAGCTGCGAATTTCCCAAATTTCTTCGCCCCAGCTAGTCTTCTGCCGTCCCCGACTGCACTTCCTTTCTCTTGGCACCCATTCCGTAACCCTAATGGTCCACCGGTTATCTAGCCTACGCATTGAATTACCTATCCAGCTCCATTTTTTTTTATCTTAATGTCAATTAGAATATCGGATATCCTCATTTGCTCTCTGCACCACACCGCTCTCTTTCTGTCTCTCAACGTCACGCCTAACGTTCTTCGTTCCATCGCTCTTTGCGCGGTCCTTGTTCTCGAGCTTTGTCAGTCTCCAAGTTTCTGCCCCATATGTTAGCACCGGTAGAATGCACTGATTGTACACCCTTCTTTTAAATGATAATGGTGAGCTTCGATGTCAGGATCTGATAATGTCTGTCGTATGCGCTCCAGCCCATTTTTATTCTTCTGTAAATTTCCTTCTCATGATCAGGGTTCCCTGTGAGTAGTTGACCTAGGTAAACGTACTCCTTCACGGACTCTATAGGCTGACTGGTGATCCTGAAATCTTGTTCCCTTGCCCGGCTATCGATTATTATGTCTTTATCTTCTGCATAATAATCTTCCCGACCCCACACTTATACTCTCTCTTAATAGGTCCTCAATCATTTGTTGTAACCCGTCCCCAGTGTTGCCGAACAGGACAATGTCATCGGCAAACCGAAGGTTGCTGAGATATTCGCCGTCGATCCTCACTCCTAAGCCTTCCCAGTTTAATAGCTTGAATACTTCTTCCAAGCACGCAGTGAATAGCATTGGAGAGATTGTGTCTCCCTGTCTGACTCATAGGCCATCAACCTGCAGCACAGTAGTTAGGTGAAGCCTGTTCTGTACCTACCGCAAAGCATTAAACGCCGACACGACTGCAGGCTGTATACCGAAGCACTGGTCAGCTGGTGTCGGGGTAAGATGACACTCCGAGCAGCAGACGTCAAGTTGCATTCGCGAGCTTTCTTAGTTGAAAATTATGACAGAACATTGTGTCCTTACGGCAACACTTCCTGGCGTAGTCGGTCCCTAAAAAAAAGAATAATAATAATAAAAGAAGAACGGAATATTTGGGGTCGGCAACGTGGCCGTCACGACCAGAATTTTCTAGAGTCGTCACGGTACTGCATGCAGACACCATTGTGGCCACAGGCACTCGTAATTTGTACCAACTTGCACCAAAGGCCTTGGGTATTACGACAATATCGAACAGCAGAATGACGATAAGGACTATGTAGTAGTGTGAAACACGCAAAGTATCGACGACCCGAAACTGCACAGTTATGAGGCATGCATGTAGCGGTGGAGGGCTCTGGAATCCATCTGGGCTTTGGATGTTTAGAGCAGCCCCGGTGCGCGAGCGTTCTTGCATTCCGCCCCGTCATTAGCCGAGGCCAGGATCGAACTCGGCAGCGACCTCGGCAGCAGAGGATGCCAAAAAGGTAACGGAGAAAAGTCTCTAATTACTACGTTGGTTTAAATTTTCTCTTAGAATTGCACAAACATGCGCGCAACATAATGAACTGATTCGTCTTCTTTAATACGATTTCTGATTACCACTGACATTCAATTTTCACGATTCGATACTTTTAGGAGCTTTAGTCAGAGAGTTTTCGTTATTTTCTAGTAAAGACGTCAGCTGCAGCAATCAAAGATAGTTTTCATTATTTTCTAGCGAAGGCGTCAGCTGCAGCAATCAAGACTTGACGTAAGCGCTAGCCGCGCGTTTTGCTATTTGCATTGCCACGCACCACGCCGGAATGCTGCTGTTCACCGAACCTCAGGTTTGTTCCCGGTGTGGTCTTTTCGAAAGCTTTCTTTCTTTCTAATGCAGGCGGAGCTGCCGTGGCTGACGTGTCTGAATATGTTCACGCGGTTCGCCCCATCTCCACCGCATGTTCGTGACAAGAAAGAAACATTTCCACTGGCAGGCATTACTTAAAGGCAAGCACACATGCTGAGAGATGTATTACTGGTTATTCCCCAGATAATGTTACTGAATGGTGCAACAGGTGATGAATTACTCAAAATATTATTTTAGTTACCACCTTCCATTAAACCCTGCTCACCACTTGGTACAGTAAAGAAGAACTGCTTTCCCTCTTATTAATTTACTAAGCTTCGCTTTACTTTTTTAAAGAATATTGTGCATAATTCCCGTCTTTCATATTTCTATTTTCCGGTACAGCCTTCTGTTCTCGAACCCCCTTCTGTATATTTATTTCTATCTTGTTTTCTACTATGAACCTAATAAGCTTGATTATGATTTTGACCGCCAAAGCTGCTGCCCGAAAGAAAAAAAAATACAAGCGACATCTCACGACATTATTTTTAAAGTGTAACTAATTACCAGTAATATCTGATAACACGACACAGCACCAGTAATTAATTACTGGTGCTGTGTCACACTTTTCGTTGGACCTGTACTAGCTAGCTTACCTACAAGTGTTCCAAAAACTCAATAATTTTCGAGATTACTAATAAAAGGAAAGCTGCAGGCCTTTTCTTCCGGCTTTGGTGCATGCTGTCAAGCCCCACGAGACTGACAGTCACTCAACTCTTGCTGTGTATGCCATTCCAAGAAGCGAAAAACATCCAGAGAACGCAGCGGTCCGGGTCCATCTGTCTCCCAACCGCTACCTCTCGCCGTCGTTCTAAACAACTGCATGTCGGCGCGCCCTTTCTGTTTACTTTTCTCCCCCACGGCGACATTTGTCGACAGCGCGTGCCGTCCATTTCGGCACCGTGCACCCGACGTCCGCATCGCGCGGAGTGCGCGCGGCGTACTGGCACGCCTGTTTTTAGCGGCCGCTTTCCGCGGCCGAAGCCGTCGGCAGCGCAGCGGCCTTCTCCGAGGAGCCCTGTGCACGTGGTGAGCACGTGAACAAAAGGCCCTCGTCGCTCCTGCGGCGGCTGTCGTGCGGAAGGCTGCGACGACGTCCTTCGTGCCACGTCGGCCGCCGCCGCCTCCTTTCATCGGTTGCGAGGCTTCGCGTACGTGACCGATGTCCGTGACGGACTGGTTCTTTGACCGGAGGACGCGCGAACACAACGGCGTGGCCTCGTGAGGGTCGGCCGCCTCCTATCGCCCGGCCGAGAACAATGATATAAAATGGCATCGCGACAGTGCGTGGTTGGTTGATTCTCTTCCGTTGTTCTTTTTTTTTTTTTTGTATACATATATAGGCACGTTGTGAATCAAGCAAAATGGGGCTTTTACTCGGTACCGTCGGCTCGAAGAATCTCCTGAGCGGCCCCGTTTGCGGCTAACTTTGCCTAACTGCGTTGCGAGGCAGCTTTATCTTTATCTCTGGTTTCCCGATATAGAACCGGTCTTCTTAACCAAGGCAGCCCTCGAGGGGACTAACCGGACGCGACTAGATACTTGATATGTCAGCGATCGCGCTGCTTACAGCACCACGGACACTCGGAACATAGTTTTTAACAACACCGAACAACGTCTGGGCAGGTCTCTGCACGAGAGTTCTAGGATAGAGCTGAGCTTTGGAATGCAGCCAACTAGCACAATTGTGTGCAAGTGGCAAATTTAAAGTACATAAGGCCATTTATACCCACTATCCCCCAGTGGGGCATGCGAGCAGGTTTTCGGAGTTACGCGGATCAGGTCTTGGAGGCTGCTGCTGCTCATTTGGGGTGTGCGTAGGGCCACTGATTGTGGGCGCGTTGACGCACGCTCAACCAACTGCAGTAGCCACATAAGAAAACTTACGTACTCTTAATGGAATTAAGGCGCAGAAATAAGAGGACACCGCAGGATAGAAGCGACATGGACAGGGGTAGTTTTTTTTAGCTTCTTCGCGGTGAGCCAATATAAACAAAAGTAACCAAAACGCCAAATGTATTGAAAAATTTTGCCAGTCAAACAGGCTAAGACGACATAATGCGGAATTCCCCTCCTCTATTTCGGTTGCAGCCCGCCTCCTACGGGACGGCGACGCCGCGTGCCGATATCATGTACGATATATTCAGTTTTAGGCAGGTACGGGAAGCAAATGGGGCACGCACATGAAAATAACGTGCCTGACAATGCGACTGCTGCGTGGACGAGACAACGGGGACAAACCGCAGGCTGACGAGTAGCAAGAATGCGTCCTCTGTCAACAGCGTGCGAGGTCGCAGCGCGAGTCTTCAAGGCGTCGGCGTACTGCGAAACAATTGGATGGCCTCGATCAGACCATCCCGTCAGGAGAAACCCCTCCTCGCGACAATACGCGTTCACTGGCTCTGAACGTTTCACCCCATCGTGCCACGGGCGACACGAGTGCGACAGTGTCAAGTCGTTACAGTTATCGCAGCTACAATTAAACGCCGTCCGTCAGTGCTCTACGATGGCGCTCTGCGGCTGTGGTTGGGCATGCATGCAATAACTATAGTAACTTGCATGGATACACGTGCCCGTATAGTGTAGAGAAGAGTATATATAATTGCAGAGCGCGCAAGCTGAGGCTGAGCGGCCTGCCTTCCTCTAAGTAAATTTATAACTAAATACAGTGCCCCCCCCCCACAAAAAAAAGAAGAGAAAAGTAGTGAAGGATGGTTTGACGCCGGCGTACAACGCTGCTTCCCAGAATATCTCCCAATCGGTATAGCGTGCAAGGAGAACTGGTGACCTGGCCATAGAGACATAGCCCTTCAAAGAACGAGCGGTATAGGAGGTTGTACATCGATTGGTCTCTCTGTGTCTTCCCTGTTTCTACGTTGCATGTATAGCAGTACATATAGCAAGAACAGAAATGAACAGGCCTTCATGACCTCCCAGTAAACCACAAATGTATCTGGGAAATACAGAATAGGTCCTAATGTCTTAAGTAGATGACCGACATCTGCTTGACATCACAGGCCCGTTTTTGCAAGGAAAATCAAGGACGTGCTTGCCTTACAAAAGAGACTGCCTATGATATTATCACATGACTTCTATTGTATGTTGTAGCACCTTGACATGGAAAATTTTCATGCTCCACGCATGAATAGTTGTCCTCTCAGAAACTTTATTTCCCAGTTTTCATACGACAGAAATATGTTTTCGCATTTGTTCAAATTATGAATTCTAAACTATCATATGTGTATATCTCGTATGTGTACAACTAATTTTCGTATTTTCTGACGCAATTTCTTCTTAAAGCTTTCGTTAATTCAATGATATGGCACTTGTGCCAGGCGGAAGCCTTCCAGAAGAATGAGCACACTGCACTTCCTAGTGCGTGTGCACATGCGCGTGGACGCCGTGTAACTGCTGTTGCTGTGTCACAGCCCCCCCCCCCCCTAGTTATAGCAAAAGGCCCTCATAATCCCGGCTGTCACGCCAGCTCGCTAGCGCGAATCGGAAAGATCCACTACAGATGTTCGGCGGACCTCTGCATGCCTTAATTAAGTGAGCATACATTAGAGGTCACTTATACACAGCTGCGATATCCTTACGACGTTACAGCAACATTATCTGGATAAGATTTAGGTTATCTATGGTAGGTATTTGTAATGTCGTTTGGGTAAATCTAGACATCTATAGGATGTGTGCAATGTTTAGAACATCATGTTCTATGGACATCTACGGAACATAAATGGTTATCTGGGCTGTTGAGCCCTTTGAGTAACATTGCTGGTAAGCGCCGAAGGGCCGGATGTGGCTGATAGATGAGCTGGCGAGCGTTATCGCCCCGTTGTGGCTGTGTTTATAAATGCCACAAAAATGTATTTCGAATTCTCCGGTAAGAATCGCTTACAGACCGGTGTGGCTCGGTACAAAGCTTGCGTAGTGGTGCGAACTCTGATCTTCACTGAAAATGACCCTCTGTTGTCCAGCTTGTGAATTTGTCGGTTTGCCTTCGTCTCCAGAGACTGCTAACGCTATCGCCGACGTCAGTCGCTGCTAAAAAGGACGGATATGTCTTCAACCTGCTCCTGATGACGCATTATTTGAATGTCCTCAAAATCATAACATCGACCAACGAATCGATAGATCGATGCTGCTCTTTCGTGTTGTTCAAACAAGACCTCGCCGTAAACAGACATTTGCCACTTAGATTTATTTCCTCCATGCAGGCACGTCGCCCTTTATCCACCAGTCTTCTATTTATCTACCTTTTGCTCGTGGTGGCCTTTAGAGAGACGCTACAAATAAATATTATAAGTTAAAACTGACTTCTTTTAAAGCTCCATTTTCGTTAATTTAACATGTTGATTAATATAAGGAAAAGTAAAGGTCAATGTTCAATTTCTTGAATATTGCACGGAAACCCCAATATATGCATCGCTTTGACGTCACGGATTTCAAAGTATCTTGTCGTATTGGGGCAGTTTAAGGCTCAGTATAACAGCTCTTCAAAGTTGTTACGTTTAGTTTTTGGCTATCTTATACAACAACATGGTCAATCTTTCGCGACAAAAAATTTAATACCTCGTAGCAGAGGTCGTCGAAATCCATGAAGAGACCAGAGAACTGTGCTACAACATTCGCCGCGCAGACTCTGAGAGCGGTAGCACCTGTGCAACCATTTCGGAGGCCGCAACAGGCATCACTGCAGATGGCGAAGAAGGCGCTGTGCGCATCGCCGAGTGGCTCTTTGAGGAGCCCGCTGCTGGTCTCTGTGAATGAGTTGAGCACCCGGAGGAATCGCGCACGTCTGCTTCTTTCTCTTTGTTTTGCCAGAACAGAGCGCGCTGCCCTGTCTGCTTGTTCTGGTCCGCTGTATTTTATTGAGCTCAAGTTTGTCCTGTTCTGGAAAATGGCTCAACTAGCACATTTGCCTTCATTAATGAGAATGCACCTCATTACGCATTAGTATCAGAATGCGCCTTCCAAGGTGTATGATGTCACATAGGTTTTGTTATGCGCTTTTATTACGAAATGCACTGACTGCGAATTGTGGGACCAGTGGCTACATTGGCGATATCTAGCAACTTGTTGAAAACATATGAACTGTATTACAGGCTATTTTAGTTGCTGCGCGCTCTTCCGCGCTTCTATATACGCATATTGCAGCTCCTTTTCTTTTCTCTCTCTATCTCTCTCTCTCAACAGGGTTAGAGAACGGTCTACTTGGTATTCCATGATTAACTTCGTAGTGCGTAAACAAAGGAGGAGACAGAAGGGAAACGACGTACACAATCGCTAACTTCCAACTACAGATTTATTTCTGATACAATACTATTTATACGTGGAAAGCTATGCGCGCGAGGCACATTACAGTAGCATAAAGAGACAAAAAAGAAACAGACCAACAAGGACCTCCGGCCGCACGTTATGAAGTAGAAAAAAATTTAAGACAATGCTATAGTTTAAGTAAAGAGCTAGAATCTGTTTGTCAGCCATCGCCTACGCATGTGACACGTCGACAGCGCGTCGGACGTACAGGGAACACCGGATATGCGTTCAAAGGTGGTAATTTTCCTTGTGTGCGCTGGTGATCAGAAAAAGCTCAAAGAGCGGGATTCTTCAGCTGGTTGACTATACATAACAAATAGCAGTGAGTAAGCTTTTGACTTGCACGTTTCCAAGAATCGCTATTTCAACACACATGAAATGTCCCCTTACCTACTGGTGGACGTTGTACCTTAAAGAAGCGGCTCATACGTCGGCAGTTATGTGAGAACGTTAGGTACTGATGCCGAGCGGACTTACAACGGGTAGTCATTTTGTTAATTCCCCACCTCTATCTCGAAGAAGAAGAAAAAATTAAACAGGTTTGTCACCTATTTTTAATATTTTCATGTTGATGCATCGCCAAAACGTAAACATGAAAAGAAAAAAAAAGCCAGCGTGAGGTTGGCTCAGAAACGCTATATATTACGCCAGGATGGGCTCTCACGCATCTACAAATGGAAGATAAAGCGGTGTACCTGACAGTCCGGTCGGTGCTTGCCGTTGCGCCAATCGCCGCCCTCTCTCCTTTTTTCTATACGTGGATCGAGGTGCGCCTGCCTCGCGGTCTTTGAGAGCAAGCACGCCGTATAGCTTTCTGTCAGAAATATTTTTTTTTATTTTGTTGTTTTTGTTGAAGAACGAACGATATGTGGCAACAACCTACACAGCGCCCTGTTAGTGACGCGCACGTTTTATGCTCGAGCGATCTATTTCGCACTAATAGGCCATGCGACCGATCTACACCCAGTGCAGATGCAGCGGCTGTTATTTCAGCAAGCAGCAGAAGCAGCAGCGAGACGAGTGTGCGCTTTGCATTCGAATTATTTTTTCTTGTCCATACGGCCGGCTTATCGCGCTGGCGCTATAGAAAAAAAAAAAAGCTAGATCAGTAAAGAGCGAAACATCTTTTTTTTCGCAGCGCTTTTGGCTCTGCGTGCTTTCGGGCACGTTGTCTTTGTTGAAAACAGGCACGCACGTCCCCTAAAAGAGAAAGAAAACTAGGGCGACGATAAGAAGCACGAGGGCATATGCGCGCCTCATAATTGCAGTTATGCACGCCGCATGCTAATCACGGATTTTGATTTCACAGGCCTTAGCCTGGCGACAAACTACACACGTTCTTTTTCTTAAGTCCTTGTCTCTTTTTTAACAGCCTGAACTACTGCTGCTTCACGACTCCGCGGGCGGAGCAGTACGCCAGAACGTCGGCAAGGCACAGCGTTGCGGATTCCATCGGTCGCGAACTGGTGTGGACCTCGTGCAAGGGCTTCAGCGAACGGATGGTTCGATCGTCTGGCCATATATATGCGAAATGGTCCTTCATTATCGGCTGGAATAATTAGATCGAGTGGCAATCCTAATCCAACAATCCTAGGACATCCTATGACAAACGCCTGCGGTTTGTCGCTCGTTTTTTTACCTGTGCTCGCCGTTTACCGCATTTCTCAAGCGGTTTTCGCTCGTCGTCAGTGCAGCAGATACAGCGATAACCGTAATATGGAGTTCACAACTATATCGATTTTTTTTTTCTAAAAAGAAAGACAATCTTCCGCGATGGCTATTCTTATCCTATTTTTTTTTAATTGTGTGTCCACGCTCCGCTTACGTTACATCCCCAGTTGCGCTGCCCGAGCGTGAAGTCGCGCGCCGCGCGGCCACAATTTTGATGAGGCGAAATGGAAAAAATCTTTCCGTATATATATATATAAAGATATACACGCTTGAATTAGTTTTGCAAATCAGGACGTGCGGATGAGCATGAATGCTGCTCAGTGGCTATGGCGTTGGGCTGCTGAGCACGAGGTCGAGGGATCGAATCCCGGCCGCGGCGGCCGCATTTCGATGGGGGCGAAAACACCCGTGTACTTAGATTTAAGTGAACGCGTTAAAGAGCCCCAGGGGGTCTAAATTTCCTGAGTCCACTGCGGTGTGGCTCATAATCAGGAAGTGGTTTTGGCAAGTAAAACCCTATAATTTAATCTTTTTAATGAGCATGAATGCACAAAAGTAACTGTAATACTGTTTTAAGAAGGGCTGGAAAAAAACAGCTCTTTCGCCACAAAATGAAGCATTGATTGAAAACGATAGCGTTGCGCTAAAGGCATATCTCAGAATGCTGGCGTTATGATCAGCGCCGCCGCCAGTGGCGCTGCAGGCGTCGCACCTCGGTAACTTATTGATAATAACTTAAAAGATGATAGCTTATTTGTTCTTCCTCAGTGTATTGAAACATCAAGAGTAGAAAGCAGACCGTTATAGGTGACCTTTTTAGACGTTGCAGGAGCGTATGACAACGTAGACCGCAACATCTTGTGGGATATTCTGGAAAGGGAAGGCAAATCTTTCTCAAAGGCTGTAGACAAGCGTCACCTATAGGTGACGACTGTATACAGCTTTTGAGAGAGATTTACATAGAAAATACTGTTTGCGTTGAATGAGAAGGGATGAGGAGCGAGGAGAAAGTTGATATCAACAAAGGACTGAGCCAGGGGTGCCCTTTATCCCCACTGCTGTTTATGATGTACATGGTGAGCATGGAGCGGGTGCTAGAAGGAAATAATATCGGGTTTAATATCTCGTACAAACAGGCGGATACAGTAGCAGATCAGCAGCTCCCAGGTTTATTTTATGCGGACAACATTGTGTTGCTAGCTAACAAGCAAAGTGATTTGCAACGTCTGGCTAATATCTGTGGACAGGAAGGCGAGAATTTAGGTTTGAAATTTAGTGTTAGAAAGTCATGCGTCATGGTATTCAACGAAAACAGTGAACAGGCAGTGGAGATACAGGGCCAGGAAATACCTCGGGTAAGAGAATATAAATATCTTGGTATATGGATAAACGAAGGCAATAGATATATGGAAACACAGGAAAAAACGATAACAGTGAAGGGGAAGAGAAAATGCAGCCATAATTAAGCACATAGCCCTATGGGGATACGATAGGTACGAGGTGCTCCGGGGTATGTGGAAAGGTGTAATGGTTCCAGGATTTACTTTTGGAAATGCGGTTGTTTGCTTGAAATCAGGGGTACAATCAGGACTCGATGACAACCAAAGGTCAGTCGGACGCTTCGCACTGGGCGCTCACGGGAAGACTACAAATGAAGCTGTGCAGGGTGATATGGGCTGGACAAGTTTTGAAGTGAGGGAAGCTCGCAGTAAAATTGATTATGAAGAACGACTGAGCAATATGGAAGAAAGTAAATCGGCTAGGAGAGGAGTGTGAGGTATTTGTACAGGAAAACATTGGTTCTCAGTGGAGGAAAATAACTAGGAAGCTTACCAGCAAGTATGCGGCCTGTAGGGTGAGCAACACAGCAACAAAGAACGTCGAGCGGAAAGTCAGAGATGCTGGAATAATCTCATGGTTGGCGGCAATGGAAAAGAAACCTGCTATGGGTAACTACTTAAGAGGAAAAAATGAAATCAGGACAGAAACAACTTATGATAACTCAGAAAGACGCTCATTACTTTTCGAAGCGAGATCGGGATGTCTTAGAACACGCACCTATAAAGCGAGATATAAGAAGGAAGAAGCATGTACTTGTTGCGGTAAATCTAGGGAAACTATGGAGCATGTGTTATTGGACTGTGAAGACTCTGCCCAGTGGTCGATTTAGGAACCACTGGCCTCCTTGAAGCCCTTGGGTTCAGCGAGAGCAGGGAGAAAGTAAACATGTCCTCAATAGAGATTAGTAAGAGGCGATTGGAAGATTGGTGGAAGAAAAGCAGGTAAACGACAAAAAAAAAAACGGAGGCCTACAATAACAAAGTTCACAATAGGGGCTCAGAAAATTTGGTTATGGCAATTCATCGTGGGTTTTCTTGTTTTCCTTTTTTTTTTGTTTTACGCCACGCAGGACATTAGGCAGTATAATAGCAAGAGCTTGATGGTGCAACCCACCGCCCTTTCCCAAAGAGGACGGTCATAGTATTCCATCCATCCATCCATCCATCCATCCTCGGTGGTGCACGAGGTGAGACGGGAACACTGTCAGCGCCCAGATGAATAGATTTCGCTTGATATTTACCGTCATTTCGCCCTCATGCAGACCAGCGTGTGCACCAAGGCCGTGCCGTGCACACAGCTGCTCATTAGGAACGCTGGCCACCCGCCGTGATGGCTTTGGTATTGCGCTGCGAAGCACGAGGTCGCATGATCAAATCTCGGCCGCGGCGCCCGTATTTCGACGGGGGCCAAATGCAAAGGAACGTCCGGGCCTTTCCCGTGCATATGGGGGCACGTTAAAGATCCGCTGGTGGTTAAAATTAAACCGTAGTCCCCCACTACGGCGTGCCGCATTATCAACTCGTGGTTTTGGCACGTAAAACCCCAGAGTTGATTCATTCAAGAACGCTAGTCTGTGCGCGTGCCCAACGCTCGTGCCGGCAGCGGAAGCCAGAACGCTGCCCCGGCAGAGCCCGTTGAGCTTGGCTTCGTCGCTTGTGCGTCGAAACGGAGCGCGCGTCATAGAACCGACCTAATTCTCCCCGCGCCGGCACCGCACGCGCGCCGATACCGTGACATAACGACGGAGACAGCGCGAATGCGCCTCGAGCGTCCGCATTGATTGATATTGCAATAAAGCTATGAGTAAATGGGATGTCATAAAACTGAAGCCAGGAAAAATTCGGCCCAGTGTGTGATCATGCATGTCGCGGTAGGTTTCAGTCTCCCGGCGCTAGCCGAGCTCAGCGCAAGCTTCTTCGAAAACCATTAGGTTATTGGCCCGCAGCGCTCTTGTAACCACGGAGAAAGTTAAACTAGAAGTGAGCATTACGTCATACAGCTAGCCTTCGCGAGCCAACTCTCCGTAAAGGTTTTCTCTCTCGAAAAAATCGGACCAGCGTGTCACATGTGACCCTGTGGTAAGCATAGTAAGCCGGATGTTTCCAAAATTCTCAGCCTGGCTGAGTTTTCTTGTTTGCCGCATAATATATGCTGAAAGAGCGCACTTTTACGTGACTGCGAAATTTTCGAAGTTCGGACAGGAATTACATTTCTTTTTCTTTTTGCGATCCACATGTGCCGCTCATGCCTAACAAGAAGAAAAAACTTTATATCCCTTCAGCTCCCATTTGATACAAGCTTTTCTTCCGCGCAAAAAATATGTCCGCCAGATATTCAACGCTATACTATGGAAGCATGAAGGTATATAAGTGCCTGCTGTAGACCACTGTTAATATATGGTGTGCGAAATTTTATCGGGAAGAATTCCGATCCGAAGTCGCGCTTCATCAGCCCAAAACAGTCAGTGGCACCTAGCACTATCTCCGACATAGAAAAAGGAAGTTCTAGTATGTACAAGAGTGCTAATGCGCTATTGTGGTCTAGTTGGCTGACCATCGACATACTGAGCAAGCAGCGCAGACAACAGGACTAATTTGAACTTCAGCGCCAGCTGGAGTACAGTGCAGGCAGAGATGCATTCAACTGCGCTTTTAGGTATTTTGAGCTCTTTACGGCGCACATGAGTCAACTTTGTGAGCCCCTGCGTGCTTGCCATGCATGTAACTGGCCCCATTTATTGGTGGCGTCCAAATTCACACCCCAGCGACAGCTCTCTCAGGGCAACAAAAGCCGATCTCGAACACAATGCTTCTGCCAACTGAATGCGCCGGAAGCAACTGCAGAGTCCGAAAGATGTCATAAGCGCCATGTATTAGACATCACTTATTGCGGCGCGATCAACCTCGAGTAAACCTAAAGCTTCTCCATATCATTTGCATTAAGGCTTGTCGATTGAAGGGCTTTACTTCCGCCATGCCGAACTATCATCGCGCTATGCATGGACCGCAGGCGATGAAAATCATGATCCATTTCTCTCAGAAAGACGGAGCTTGCGTTTTGTCTTGTCATAAATATGTCTCTTTCTCAGCTTTCTGAACTGCTGCGTGGGTTGTTTGCAACATATTGCCATTTAGGCGAAACACACAGAGGCGACGGCATAGAGGCGTTTTTTGAAAAATATAAAGCACCAACGTGCGTCACATGCAAGCTTCACGATTTGTATACCTTCAGCAAATAACAGTGTAACACTAAAAGGCAGCGGGCAGTTATACCACCGCCAGGAATCGTCACACGATTCCGCTGCCAACGAGCACGCAGTGACGCTCAAGTTACGCCGATATATACTGCGTCACGCGTTCACTTGCTCGGTTTTCAATTCACAGAGGAGCACAGGTGCGCGACACATGGCCGGGATCATAGAAACCAGAGCCTGGTGCACGAGGCGTAAACAACAAAGACGAAATGCGAGAGCTGGATCACGTGTTGCTTTGAGTGGCTGTTTTTCGAATGGCGGGCACAGGACGGCGGAAGTACGCGCCGTCGTTGCAGGAAGGCCCGCAAGGTGGGGCGCGTGATCACATCACGGGCAGCAAGCAACCCGGTCAAATCTACCACCTCTTCACACCGCAGTTCGCTTGCATGTTAGTATATTCTGTGTGCGAACAGAAAGTGACAGGTGCAAAAAAAAGAAAGAAAGGTGTGGCGGCAAAAAACAATAATAATTAATATTTGGGGTTTTACGTGCCAAAACCACTTTCTGATTATGAGGCACGCCGTAGTGGAGGACTCCGGAAATTTTGACCACCTGGGGTTCTTTAACGTGCACCTAAATCTAAGCACACGGGTGTTTTCGCATTTCGCCCCCATCGAAATGCGGCCGCCGTGGCCGGGATTCGATCCCGCGACCTCGTGCTCAGCAGCCCAACACCATAGCCACTGAGCAACCACGGCGGGTGGCAAAAAACAGTCGCCGTGCTGTCTGCTCGCCTTCGCGAGGCTCTGCACGGAGCGCGTTTCGGCAGTGATCTTAAGACATCGCGCAGCCAGCCCCTAGTTCGAAGTTACTACGACGTGCATCATTCTGGCCTTATGCAGCTGCGAAGGGCGCGAGCAGCTTTGGCTTCTCGTGGTGCTGCCACTGAAGCCCCCACACTGCAGGCTCTGCTTGTATGCCGCAGACAGTTGCCCTCGACAATCGAATCTTCACGCTGTTTGACATGCACACACAATGGCGAAGCGTACAGCGAAAGCATATATCTTTGCAATAAACAAGGCTGTCACTTCTGCTGCCGGCTTCATCCGCTTGCAGATATATGAAGTGCACCAACAAGCGCATAACAGATTTGAACAATGCCAGGGGTAAAACTGATAAAGAGTTTCGTTCTTAAGTGCTATTTGCCATTGGCCGGTCACCTTCGCTAAATGTATGTCCAACATCAAGATTCGCTGGACTCTGCTCTCCCGAATAGTTCTGTAGCGTAGTTATTAACTTTCTTCTTTTCTTTCTTTTTTCTTTGTGGGAACGAAGACACGGGCACGCAGTGGGAGTCGAGTAAGCTACTTCGGTATCGCAACGAAGCTGCCCTGTTTGAACCTCGAACCTACAAGACCCGCCTCGAATGCGTCGCTTTATCTCGCACACTGTAATGTCAAGCATGCAGAAAGCGAGGATTGCTCAGGTTACGACGAAAAATATATTCCGAAGCACGATCCTCTGCACGCCCGCGTAGCGCGTTGCAACTTGCAGTGAAATATAGGGAATCTTAGGCATGAAACTGCCACCTTGCGGGAAGCCCAGGAAACGAGTAGGCGCGCACAACGCGGCGCGTAAATCTGCGATCGCCTGCGGCCGGATGGCCATAGAATTTCTTTCCATAGCCCGCAATACGGCCCAGAAGAACCCTGCAGCTCTGAAAAAGCGCGTTAACCTTATGTTTGGAATGCTGACTTCACTGACTTCACTTTGAGGCTTGAGTCAAAAGACAAAAGCAAGGTGAATTGCGGCGTCCACCGCGCTTCCCGGCATATTAAATGCATCTGACTTATGATATAGTTTGCGTATATTAGGTGATCAGGACAAGCTCACTTTAAACGACGACGTGTGGTGCTAGGAAGTTCCTGACCAGCGTGAATCACGAGGTTCGAGCATCCTTGACCTGACAAATCGGGTCGCGCTGCGAGCAGGATTACCGTCTCTGCTCTGTCGCCAAACACGGAAAAAGGTAAGGTGAGGAAATGACAACCCGTGCTAAGCGTTTGGACCTCCCTTTTGCCTGTATGCTCGATCATCACATGGAGCTCAAAGGCGAACCTTATTTAAGACTTTCCGCATGTCAGGAATGTCGTGCGACTCGATGTTGCTACACGGACAGATGTGCGAACAGTGGTGTCAAAGATAATGCGTGTACGACAAGAGAGGGGATGAGAAGTAGGAAGCGCTAGACGCTAGAAGCCCGTGCGAAAATAAAACTATATTACTTACGGCAGCGTGATGTCCCCCCTAACAATATATAGCTACATATGCAGCCGAGTTGGCCTCCTTGCGTCATGTGGGCCTCTTTCGTCGTCTAAATATCTTCTTTTTTTCTTCTTCAAATTATGACAATCCGATCCATTTAATTTCACGTATTCTTTAACAATTGTTCTTTATTTATTAGACGATAACCAGGACTTGTCTATACCTGAGAGGCTCGCTTCCAGTCATAAGTTCACTCAATTCCATTGCCTGTATACTTCACAACTGACGATACAACCAGGATACTCGACATTCTCATCATAACCACTATAAAAATGTTCAGCAACTATACGGTGCGTTATACTGTAAAAGCGTTGTACTCGAAATGCGGAGATGGCAACGGTCGCCTGCGCAACCATAAGCAATGGGCCGGCAGGCTCTAAGATGTAGTTTTCTTCAAGAAGTTATAATCGTAAATTTATGCGCGGCGATTAAGAGACAGAAAGAGAAAGCAAGAGAAATGGCAGCTACGTTAAAAGTACTGACAACCAATTTTTATGGTACCTGTTCTTTAGTGCAGTGGAAAGCCTACTGGTGTGAGTGTCCAATCACGCAGTGGTAACGCGGAAAACGCTGTGGAACATTTTTTATAAGACATTTCTGATCTGCAATGAGGAAGAAGTATACTGCCTAATAAATATGATGGAAACAGTGATACGTGAGAGCGATAGCGATTATACTCAGGCATTGATGTGAAGCAGACATGTGCGGCTTTAGCTGTAAGAAAGTATAATATTTTGCTCTTCAAGCCGATGCTCCTGCGGTTCGTATTTTATGAAACGTCGAATTATTTTTACAATAAAATCCGAGGACACCTAAGCACTTATGAGTTGTCAATGTGAAAGCATTAATGTCCATTTGAACACCGCTGAGTGATCCTTCGAGTTATCAACTCCTCGCGGGCAGGCAAACGCGTTTTCATTTGACCTTACCGCAGAACGCAGGCGAGAGCTTGCGCGGACAAGGAACGCGCCGACAACACAGGCTTTCGAAAGCGAGGGTGACGTGGCGTCGCATCCAATGGGAATTTAGGACGGCGACTTTTTCGCTCAATAAGCCATTTGACGCTTTCGCATCAAAATAGGCGGTGCCTGAATCTACGCCCCAGCGACGGCTCCCTCCACCCGAAACCTGACTACATGCGCCAAATTTTATTTTTTTTTAAATTTTTAGCCAAGTCAAGCTAAGTGGTAGGATATGCCAGTAATGCTATTATTGCAGTGCTGGCATCCATTCACGGCGCAATTCGTCGATGGCGTTTTGTATCGCACAGAGAATACAGAACTCGGGGTACTAACGCGCGCACGTACAACAGCCCTCATGTTGCGTCGCGAAGCATTGAACAGCTGTGCGTTAGCGTGCACTTTTTTCTTTACTTCGCAATACGCACAAAATAAAGCGCAAAAGCCTAATAATATACGAAGTCCAATTTTAAGCAATAGGTATGATATACTTAATAACAGCAGACTTACGTACAGTAATCTCATATGCTACATGCGAAGTACCAAGACTTCACCGCCAGGCTGCGTCACGTACTGGTTTTAGAGACTTCATTTGCCAATTTAAAATTATAATTCCTACTTAAATCATGAACAGTGGGCTGGATTCTGTCAAAAACAGCGTGACGTCACTGCGAGTGCCCCTCCCATCTGTCGCTCCTTCAAAGTGGCCGCTGGTGGGCAAAAAAAAAAAAAAAACGTTCAAGCGACCTGCTCTCTCTGCATAAGAGCGCTGCTTGTATGTCAAGTGCCGCAATCTTAATTCCGGCATCTTGCTATTTTCTTAAGTGACAGCATCTACCAACTTTCTTAGAAAGTATAATCGACAACGTAGCGTTGTTGCCGACTGCATGGCTCCCTTAAGTCAGCATGTAGCATGTAGCATGTAGATCAAACAGCCACAAAAAATTTATTACTCTTCGACCAAAAAAAAAAACAGGCACGCTTGATCCAGCAGGCCGAAGACGCCGCCAGGGCCCACAGGATCATGGCCAACGTCTAGGTTGGGTCCCCCCGTCTCCTCCTCTGCAAGGGGGAGGGGGGACTCTTCTGCGAAATTGAATGAAGTTTGTTCCTCCTCCTCTTGAAGGCAAACATTTTATCACAAATGATGCACATTTTCACGGTGCCGAAATGATACTTCGCTTAATTGATGGTCTTCGGACAAAAATTTGTATTGCATTGTCGTTGAGGTACTCACTGGCACCCCAATTACACTATAGCTTGAAACAATATACAAGATGAACTTCGTCTACGACTATCAGCCATACCCATCACGGCGGCTCAGTGGAGCCGTATCAAGTGGCGGCGCCTAAATTTAGATGAGGGAGGAATGCAGAAACCCTTGTTACCGTGCATGCTTTAGAAGCGTGCACGCTAAGATACCCCAGGTGGTCAAAATTAATCCGGAGCCTTTCCGGAAGCCACTGCGCAGCTTAGGTATGTTGAACGCCACAATATAATTTTAATTATTAGTCATGGTCATGGTCATGCGAATGTACAAAGAAAAAGCGTACATACGTACATAATCCATTGCGCGGTAACTTCGCTGTGTCTGCTGCCTGCCTTTGCCGCTCTCAACCTTACAAGACCCAACTTTTGCATGTTTATGTGCATCATCACAGCGTGGAGTCCTTGCCGTAAAGGTGAGTACAACAATAAAGAAACCGAAAGAACATTAAGTTTTTCTTAACACACGGGAGATATGCGTTGAAATGCGTGAATTTCAGTGGTTTGCCATTTGGGCATTCTCCATGGTGAAATGCATACGCATAGGTTCGGCAGTGTTAAAAACATGCTAGGAGCTCATTTACACTCCTACCTTTCAGCCCATAGATTATGCTCAATCGAATTCTTTTTTTTTTTGTTTTTTTCTGCACACAGTGCAGATGGCTCCGAGATACATGCGCTCAGTAATCATCGCGTCTCATTAATTACCATAACTACGGGTCCTGAAGTTCTGTCTGCGCGTGATCACTGTGACCGGCTTCATTAAACGCAGCAGGCGTACACAGCCTCGCAAGCGAGATGTATTGCTAATCGCTTAGTACACCCACCCGCACATGCACACAGAGATAAAATGGCCCGTTTCCCTACGAAAAGATGAGCCGATAGCGTCGCTGTTCCTCGCCGTACACTTTACCACAACGTATACGTAGCACGCTTCCATGGAAAAGCCCATATTCTTCATCGCACAATCCATCACAGACCACCACGTGGTTCACGCTCGCAAGTAAAAAAAGCCAGCGTCGCCAGATCTTCATCACGCAGTTTAGCACACGCCGATGTCCGCCGACACACAAATACCTTTTAATCTGGTTGGCAAGAGAATTGTGGATATTCACGTAACAAAAAGAAAAACATCCGTCCACGTGGCGCCTATACCTACACTAAGCACTGCGCGACTGCACCTCGCAGAAAGCCGGCAGCGGCGGTTGTGTTTTGCCAACCGGGGTCACTGCACGTGCGCCGGTGACGTCATGCCGTGATGTTGTCGGCACGGGGTGACGTACCCTAGGAGAGGTCTGGGTGCCACTTATCAACTGCCTGTTGTTCGTCATGTGCACACAAATATAGCACCGTTACTCTGTTGTGAAGTGTTGATAAGCATCGCGTGGTAGTGATAACTGCGATGACGTCATGCTTGCAGCGCGGCGTCGGCGAAGCGCGTCGCAAGATATATATAGCGGTACGTGTTACTGGTTGTCTGAGCTTTCGACGTGTTCATAGACCAAGCCTAAAGAACTAGTTACCCTGCTTATACGGTCTTCGTACTCGGGTGGACGTTATCGGGATGCTTCTTCGGGCTCTCGCAATAGTCGTAAGACACTAACAGCAGTGATAAATAAATCGAATTAAAATGTCCCTTTTATTATAACGCCGCCGTTAACGCGAAGCCGGTCTGTATGTCCAATGTTGCGAACAGTATCGTTGTAGTCAAGGTGATTCCAAAGAGGCACCAGCGAGCAACAGCAAAGTAATAGAACCCCAAAAGCGATTTTAACGGAAGCGAACGTATACCCGTCCGTTTTGTAAACAATGTGATCACACCGCAGTTAATTAACTACGACATTCATGCGCTGTTTAAAACTTCTTCGTAAAATAAAATTATACAGGCCACCGGAGCAGAACCTCGGTACTGCTTGTTAATAGTAGGAGACGTCTCCCCGCATGGCTTTGAGATACGCATAAGGTTGCCATAGCAACAATGTAATATAGCGACAACACATAGCTGAACGCCGTAAGAACAAGAAATTTCAAAAGGCAAGTGAAGTGGAAGATTTCATTTGTGATAGAAGGTGGAATCATGTAATACCACCTCTGAAAATGTAATGTTACCAAGGGTACGTGTTATGCGACTAACACCACTAATATGAGTTCTCCTTTATCAAAACACCCTGTTTCTTTTTCTTTTTTTGAAGGTTGTTTAGAAACAGTTTAGCTGGCGCCACCTATAGGCATCAACTTCTCCTTAAAACAGTTAATAATAGTAAAAAAAAAACGGGGGGAGGGATATAAAGTACAGGACGTTTCACAGGCTTTAGAGGGTGTTCCAACGTTCTAATCAGTGTTACAATATTTATTCTAAGAATTCTTTTACGCCTAGATCTGGTACATGTCCTTATGTTGCAAGTACGAATTGTCAACTCAAACAATGGTGTTTGAGCCTACCGGACTCATCAAAATGATCGAAAATAAAAAAAGAAGACATCTTCATCGTGTGACGTCGACGGCTTGGATTCGAAATGAAGTTCTGAAACAAAAGCTTTGTACTTTCCCATACTTTTAGCTAAATGTTGCCTGCAATCTTTCTGCAATAAAATTTTCTCGGTTCAGTAGAAAGTCCGTAAGGTAGAGCCATTTCACAATATGGAAACAAGCAGTCACAATTAAACAATCTACCTATATATTGACGCGAGTACATTGCTTATACTTTTTTTAAACGGTAATTGAAAAAAAAAGAGACAGTGTGATCGTGTCATTGTACGTGACAATGTACTCTAAACGAGAATCACCAGTACACTGATAGAAAATCCACGCACCTCTTTGACTTCCAAGAAGTAGCTCCTTTTTTACACCTGCCGAACATCGCTTTTAGCGTTCATTTTGAATCCGCATAAGCGGATTCAAAAGAGGAGTAAGGTGAGGGAACGCAGAATGATTTTTTGGCCCTTTGAGTTTTCCATAAATATAATTTATTACTATCATTCTTTGCTCAAAGACATATCATTATGTCTAACTACCATTCATCCGGAGTCGAGCCTCAACCAAAACAAAGTTAGAGAACAGTTCGGGGCGACACCGACGCTATCAATAAATGTTCCACAAGGACATACCAAAACTATAGTGCATTTTAATTGAAAGGCGACAAGAAAATGCAGTACACTTGCGCATATTATTGCGTCACACTGAGATTCCACATTTCTGAGCAACACTGCTGCAACTATTTCTACTATAATTAAGTCTAATTTCAGATGAACAAAATTCAGTGTATGAATAAAAGTAGGCGTCGTTATCGAGCGTACTTGCAGCCCAGCTTGCACGAAGCTCGATACAATCGACCAGCAAATATTGCACAGAAATTTTCCGTGCATACTGACATTTTGCGCGGATTATTTTAGTACTCTATGACACATTACCGCATGAGCTATGAGATATGAGCACATGAGCCACAGCAGAGTTACCGCCTTTGGTAGCGTATACCATAAATCTAAGTCACAGTGCGTCATTGTGCCTTCTATCGCCTTGTCAAGCAAGGAATTCAACTATCTATAGTCGGATATAACTCAAGTCTGCACTGAAGCCCCGCCCACGCCCTCATAACCGCCATTCACTGTTCCTCCTCGATGCTGTATATAGTTCCTACTTCAAACTTTCCCTGTTACCTAAATAAGGCGGTAACCACAAAAAGTAAAATTACAAGCGCGTAATTTTATGCGTGTTCACTCGTCTATCATAGTGGAACGGTGAAAGCCTAATTCTTTATTGAACTGGAATAAAGCGTTTGCTTCGCTGCAGCTGTTTATTGTCAAGTTTCACTTCAGTTGGCAGTGAAGTTTCATGAGTAAAACGGGCTCAGCAGTGAAATGAACTGTACTGCGGACTTTCGAAGAGTGAAATGCTCAGACTCCATACACTTTGTCCATGTCTATTGCACACCTCATCGCTTCCGTCTATGAAAATACTTCAACAGCAGACGCTCCGGAGGTACCAAGAGCGACGCCGTTTTGAAATGACCGCATGACGGCGATTTTGTTTGCTTCTGTGATTGGCTGGCGGAGTAACACAACCCCGCGCGGTCCGTGTGCCTTGGTTTCCGACTGCTGTTTTCTTTTTTTAAGTTGCATCCTACTATAGATGCCACATATGTAGACGATGGCTGACAAACAGATTCTGGCACGTTGTGTGAGCTTTAACATTTTTTTTTCTTCTTCATAACGTGCGGTGGCACTTCTTGGTTTGTTTTTTGTCTCCTTATGCGATTGTAAGGTGGCTCATGCGCACGGTTTTTGATGTATAAATTGTATTGTATCGTAAATAAACCTTTAGAAGATGGTGTTTGTGTATGTAGTTTCTCTTCTGTATCATTTTTTGTTTCCGCGCTACGAAGTTATACTATAGAAGGCTGTCGGCCAATGAGGAGGGGGGCGAACAAGAGTGTGGGGAGGGGGATGTATCTGTAAGTGTCCATTCTGTCCATTTTGGGCGCATCTGATTGGCTATAGCTGTACCACTCACGAAGGGACTGGCAGCATGTTCTTTCTCACTGGTACCCCAGCCCAGCCGCACTTAAATACCCCTCCCCCCCCACACACCTCTTTCGAATGAAAAGTTTTATGAATTCACATCCTGCAAACCTTATTCGCAAAATCTTGTTACGATATAACCATTCGTAAAAGCATATATAAACCAATCACGATGATGTACATACTATTAGCGAACGCGGCCGGCTAATAGCAAACAGCACTTAGGAAAGAATAATTTGTAGATTCGGCCCATGGTTGTTATTAAAACAAATAAGAAAGAAAGACACACACATACAGCTCATGTACAGTATACGATAATTGATCATACCGACCGGCGTCAGAATAAAAATATTGGTACTGTCTAGCGTATGTACGGCGAAAAGAAAAGAAAGAACGGCTTCTTCGCGGAGAAAATGTAAATTGAAGTTGAATATTTGCGTGCATACCTTGTTAGGGTTGGCGTCTGACCCCACGTGGCCACAGGTCATTCACCCTATTCCTGAGCCGGAGCCCACGTGCACCGGAGGGGTCATTCACCCGACCTTCTCTAAACCGGAGCCCACGTGCACCGGAGAGCTCATTCACCCGACCTTCTCCCCGGATTCGTCGATGAGAGGATCGACCTCTCCTCCCGTGCTTGGTATTGCAGGAGGAGGGGCCCTCTCTCCGTGCCTGTCACGTGTCATCGATGGAAGCAGGATCCCGCCCACACTTGTAGAGAGCTATTTAAGGGGCTCCGAAATGTACTTTGATATACTTCTTACTTGAGACTTCATACTTCATGCTTTCCTTATTTTCTTTCAACTACCTTTGAATAAACCGTGCAAGTTTCGCGCTAGCAAATCGTCTCGCCCCTGCTTGGTCGCCATGATCTACCGGATGCCTGCAGCCCGCCGACAACGCCACGCTGCCCAATAAGTAATGTCGGTCGAGCTTCGTTAGGCAGGCGCCGCTACTTCTCGGCAGAAGTACGGTACGCTACCCTGGAGTACGCAACAACCTCAAATATGTGACCTCGCACACGAAACCTTGCGATATCACCAGCTCCGACAGCGGCACACGATTCCAGGCCAATCCCAGATCTGTCTTGCAACAGTTCCATGAGTTTTGGCACAGCCGTCCGGTGCCCTGGTTTTAAATTTTTAGTAGTTATATTTCTTACCACACAAGATACTGTTACGTCTTAACATGACCAAGGGCATTAATTAGACGTTTACCACGAAGCAACCCCATGCATTCATAAGCGTCTATCCCGAAGTCAACGCAGCGTTGGCACCGACTGTTGACGGGCCAACAAAAGACCTCTCTACCTGCACCTGACCACCTGAACTAATGGTGAAAGGGGAGAACGTCAAATGCTATTGTGGGAATGGCTTTGACCTCGGATTCCCAGATTGCTACGCGCTTGCTAAATATGCGGGGGCGGAGGTCCAACGTCGGAGACGGAGTTCGGCGGAATGGTGCGATATCATGGGTGGGATATTTCGACCGATTCGACGATTGTGATTGGTCGCGACACATTCATAAGATTCCATAGTCACCTAGGAAAGACGACGGGGTGAAAACCGGAGACTTTTGGGTGCAGTGGAAAGTGCTGACGTGTCCTGATGTGTGAACTCAGACGTTTAATATGCTCCTAGAAGAGTTGACTGTTGGGCTAGTTGGTCGTCCATATTTGAAGAGGTAGCTTAGCGCAAATAAACCCACGGACACAAGGAAGACAGACAAGGACAAGCGCTTTTTTTTTTTTTGAGCATACACAGAAAAGGAGTTGCCCAATGTACGAGAAATGAATTCTAGAAGAGTTGACTGTTGGGCTAGTTGGTCGTCCATATTTGAAGAGGTAGCTTAGCGCAAATAAACCCACGGACACAAGGAAGACAGACAAGGACAAGCGCTTTTTTTTTTGAGGATACACAGAAAAGGAGTTGCCCAGTGTACGAGAAATGAATTCTAGAAGAGTTGACTGTTGGGCTAGTTGGTCGTCCATATTTGAAGAGGTAGCTTAGCGCAAATAAACCCACGGACACAAGGAAGACAGACAAGGACAAGCGCTTTTTTTTTTTGAGGATACACAGAAAAGGAGTTGCCCAGTGTACGAGAAATGAATTCTAGAAGAGTTGACTGTTGGGCTAGTTGGTCGTCCATATTTGAAGAGGTAGCTTAGCGCAAATAAACCCACGGACACAAGGAAGACAGACAAGGACAACCGCTTTTTTTTTTTGAGGATACACAGAAAAGGAGTTGCCCAGTGTACGAGAAATGAATTCTAGAAGAGTTGACTGTTGGGCTAGTTGGTCGTCCATATTTGAAGAGGTAGCTTAGCGCAAATAAACCCACGGACACAAGGAAGACAGACAAGGACAAGCGCTTTTTTTTTGAGGATACACAGAAAAGGAGTTGCCCAGTGTACGAGAAATGAATTCTAGAAGAGTTGACTGTTGGGCTAGTTGGTCGTCCATATTTGAAGAGGTAGCTTAGCGCAAATAAACCCACGGACACAAGGAAGACAGACAAGGACAAGCGCTTTTTTTTTGAGGATACACAGAAAAGGAGTTGCCCAGTGTACGAGAAATGAATTCTAGAAGAGTTGACTGTTGGGCTAGTTGGTCGTCCATATTTGAAGAGGTAGCTTAGCGCAAATAAACCCACGGACACAAGGAAGACAGACAAGGACAAGCGCTTGTCCTTGTCTGTCTTCCTTGTGTCCGTGGGTTTATTTGCGCTAAGCTACCTCTTCAAATAATATGCTCCTGCACGGAGTGGACTTTTGTATCTGGAGCCAGTGTAAATAATGTAAAATAAACCCTTTTCATTCCTACTACTCGACGTACTCGTCAATGGGCTTGATGGATTCCTGGCCCAAACGTCACCTCTGGCCCGAACAAACTGGTTGGCAGCGGTGAGATTAAGAAAGCAGTCCTCACGATCTGGGATCGGCGGTCCTGGAAACCTTTGCAAGCTCGAGGCAAACTGCGGACAAAAGATCGGCTTCTGTGGATCCGGGATCAGCAGACCTCCTCTACGTGGCTCAGGGAGGCACAACCGTCTCAGTAATGGCGTGGAGTCTTGGAAGACTCGAGAAAACTTGAAGGAAGAGCAGAAGAAGGCAGTCCTCACGACCTGGGACTGGTGGACCTGGGTACGCGGCTCTGGGAGGCACAACCTTCGCAAGATCGAGGTTGGGTGAGTGCTAGAGCGACTACGTTTTGCCGGACGCTAAGGACAGGGTTCTATCGGGCAATTCGCTGTGGTTGATCGCCACGGGGTGTGCGGTCAATACAGGGGAAGTTGTAGTCAGCTCTCGGAAAAGCATGGCTGTCACAGTGTTAAAGAAAGAGGAGCTGTTGCTCTTGACAGCAGAGCTCGGTACATCATAAGTTGAGGAAGTCCGAAATTCGTACTGCGGTTGACGAAGTCGGTTTTGATGAGGACGAGCTCACGGATGCCTGGAAAAAGATGTGTCGCGAGAGGAAAGAAAGGGAGGAAGAGAAGGAGTGCGAGAGGAAAGAAATAGCTGAAGAGAGGGAGCGCTAAAAGGAAGTAGCGCGAGAAGGAAGAGAGGGAGCGTGAGATGAAAGAAAGAGCTGAAGAGAAGGAGAGGTAGAAAAAGCGGAAACAAAGGCCGCCAGAAATTGAGTGCGAGAGAGAACAAAGGCAGAAACTGAGCTCTTGCAAATAAAACTAGAGGAAGCGAGTTTAGCGCGCGGTGCGGATGCGGCGCCGGCACAAACGGAAAGCGTGAAAATGACGAGTTTTCTTCAACCGTGCAAAACAGGCGATAACATTCGTCTGTGCCTGATTAATTTTGGACCGATCTGAGAAGCAATGATTTAACCAAGACACATGGCCGGAGCGGTTGCTTGCGTTGCTCCCGGGAGAAGCCTCGCAAGTCGTAGCCCGACTGAGCGCAGCCGAGGCAGGCGTGTGCAGTTCAGTGCAGTGGAGTTTGCTCGCAAAAATACAAGCGTTCCGCAGAGGAACTTAGGAGGGGATTTCGTCAGGAAAGAAAGAAGCCTAAAGAAAGCTTTGTTGAGTTTACATGAGCCTGAAGGATAATTTTTCAGAGTGGCTGAAGGAGCAAGGGCGGATAATGTCAGTAAGCTGTCAGATTTAATCTGCTTAGAGCAGTTTTACGAGACCCAGACGGATAATGTGCGCCTTTGAGTTAAAGACAGGCAGGAAGGTGTGTCTGTAAAGAGTGCAGCAGAGCTGGCCGATGAGTATGTGACAAGCCGTGGCTTCTGGCCACAAAGCAGTAGCGCACAGTACTATCAAAAGCCGTCCCCACGGCCAAAGCCTTATCCTCGAGCGCAGCAAAACCACAACAAAAGAACGAGACGACACCAGTCGCAGTTCAGCGCGCACCGAAGCATAGCGAAATCGCCTGAAAGGCGTAGAAAGGAAGCCGGAAATAATTTGGAAGAGGTCGACTCGAGCAGATGGCATGCGATAACTGTAAAGAAACGGGTAACTTCGCCCAAAACTGCCCAAATAAGAGGCCAGTATTCGCTTGCATAAGCAATCATACGGGTAACGTCGTTCTGCTAAAGCCATACATGACGGACCTGATGGTAAATTCCAAGGGTACTCAGGGACACCGCGGCCAAGATGGACGTCTTCCATGCGAAGTATGTGAGAAGCGAAGACTACATGCCCGAATGCGCGTGGATAAGGCAGGCCGTTAGCGAAGACTCTGTGTGTGCCGATGGGAAAGGTACAGATTGAAGGACCTTTCGGAGTTATCGAGACAGTAGCAGCGGTCTCCAATGGGCTGTCGGAAGGCTACCTTCACCTTTTCTCGAACAGCTCAGAGCCGCTACTGATTAAATGTGTGTGCACATTTGCTGAAGTCCAGGTCATGGCTTTGACAAGGTTACAAGCACGCGAACTAGCTCCGCGGATAAGTCACAACCATGAACAAAGTGCACAAAAAGAGGACGAAACTGCTAGCTCCGGAGAAGTAGTTGGGCCGGAGGAGGAAATATTTCCGATTTCCCCGACAGAAATTCGGGAAAATAGGCTGAGGAGCTGCTGACGGGAAGAGAAAAAAGGCACTCGAAATCTAGCACGAGAAAGCGGCGTCGCAGACTCGGCATTGCGGCAGAGAAGGCAACGCGGCCGAATCAAGTGAAAGCCGCTACCTGTGGGGAGCGCAGAGAAGTTAGGAAGGCGCGTTTGTCGTTTGGAATGTTTCCAAAAGCAAGGGGCAAGTATGTTCCCCCTCCTTGAGTTCTTTTCGAGGTGTAACTTGTGTGACACAGGAGAGCGCGGCGGTAAGGCAACGCGAAGTGTAGTCATACTAGGCAGTAAATTCGTAGTGAAATGCCTAGAAGGAACGCTGCCAGTACGTCAAATGTCAGGGGTCTGCAGCGAGGGGAATGGCCTACGTGCCCTGTGTACTCCCTGGTTGACAAAGTTCACAAGAGCTTTCAGACCGCGCCTGCCTCGAGTACGGCTAAATGATATGAAGCAACGGTAGAATATTCAAAATGAAAAGCCGTATACATGTTTCGTTTAACCTGTTTGTTCCTTTAGTTTTAAGGTTAGGTTAGACGTTTTGAGATCGAGAGATCGTTGCGATAAACAAGTTTGGAGCTTTGTTTAGATTGTATAATTTTGAAGCTCTTCAATATTCCGAAAGAGATGGTTTGCGCGCGCATAAAACTTTGACACTTTGTTTTCTCGATATGGCGTCCTTACTTTTTAAACAGATAGGCGCCTTTTTTTTTAGATACGCTTGCTACGCCAAGTCTAGGTTATATGTTAGAAACCTGTAGGGGCCCGCTTGAGTATCAGATCACTTTTCGGAAGTGTTCACGAGAATTTCTTTGAAAGTAAGACGCGTTATTTGGAGGAGCCGTTGTTTAACAGCAAAATTTTAGGAAGTGTTTGTGCTGTTCATTTAGGGCGTCTTGCTCGGACACAAAGAAGCAAAGCGTTGGTGCGTGTCTCGCACGTGTATTTGTAAGATGACAGCGTTTTGAGTATCGCTTAGAGCGTGCATGAAAGTATTTAGAAATAAGCTCAATCTTCGTGTTGTTTGAAGCGCGTGATATGCGGAGCAAATTTTTGGGTTATTTGTTAGTGCTGGTCCTTTGTGGACAAGAGAAAGAAAATTTTAGTGCGCGAGTTGTACAAAAGAGTAAGATTTGCAGACCCTTATTCCGAATATGTGGATTGTTTTGAAAACACTGCTTTGACTTCACGGCTTGCGCTTGTCTCGCCAGACTTTTGCAGAGAATTCATTCTCTAGTGTGATGCCAGCGACCGTGGTCTAGGTGTCGTCCTTGCCCAACTTAAGGAACGCGGCGAAGAGCATCCCGTGTTGTATCTCAGTCGAAAACTGACACCGCGAGAAGAGGCGTTCAGCAACTCGGAGAAAGAGTGTGTGCATAGTATGGGCCGTTCAAAAGCTAAGATGATACATTCAAGGCACGAAATTCACGGTCGAGAGCGACCATTGCCCTCTTGCATGGCTGAAGTAAATGTCGGGGGAAAACGGGAGACTGCTGAGATGGAGTCTCATCTTGCAGGAATAAAACTTGGAGGTCAAGTATAGGAAAAGGAGCCAGGGGCCCTATAACGTAAAACTATTCCAATATGTTTTCATTCCAATCTCCTGACGTCAAATTTGCGTAACCACCGACGCAAGAACCGGGCGGTCACCCGCAGGGTTGTCTGAACAGACCAATCAAATGCTTTCCTCGTTTATAGGAGGTCACTTTTGTTTGCTTTAAAAACGAATAACATTGCCTAAACTGAGCAGCTTGTCTTATCTAATTGGCTGATAAGAGGCGAGGAGCACGGCTCAAGTAGAGAGGGATTCGATGGGGCCGAGCCAGTGCACTGAAAATCGATAACCGGATGAAGAGGGTGGTGCGGCGTCTGCGATTGGTCCGCTTTCGCTTACTTAGCTTGCGGTGGCTGGTTGAAAATTGCGGCGGCATGCAACGGAAGGCTAAGAATGCCGCTAAAAAGGATCATCAGCGAAGAAAAGTTGACTGAGCAAGGTCGTAAACGTGCCGAAGGTGCTCGAAAACGTTACACGGCCACGCAAATATTTTTATTGCATGCAAATAAACCAATGCTCTCCGGCAGGTGCGAGTAGCCAGTGCCTGAGCGATCGGCGGCAGCCTTGTTTTATTCCTTTCGGAACGGGACCAGCCTGCGGTTATTCAGACAAAAATTCGGCTTTGTTCGGCATATTAATGCATCTTTAACGCGTACATGTCACTTTGACGCGTGAGTTTTCGCGGTTATGTGACGTCGCGTGATAGGCATGTGAAGTGGGTGCAGCCCAAAAACCTTTGACCAATAGCAGAGTTCTAATGGCGAAAAGGCGTCGAATCAGAAATAACTACATTTCTTTTGTTTTTTGCAGTCATGCATAATCAGTGTGTTCATGTCATATCAGATGGGGAGCTACCGCGGTTTTCGTGACGTCGCGTGACAGACAGGCGAAGTTGGGGTGGTTAAAAAAGTTGTTGGCCTATGGCGGAGGGCCGATTGCAGAATTGGAATAAAAAAGTTTTGAATAGTTTTACGTTATAGCGCCCCAGAATAAGAATGCAGACTCTCGGGGACGGGGATATTAAGCAAAGAACTCAGGGATTTTTTTCATTATATATAGAACGTTCTTTGTACGTATCGCTAGCGATGTTAGTGAGATAGGCAATTTATTTCTGTCTTGCCGAGGGCTGACCCCGACCAAAATAAAAGAGAGACGGGTAGAACTTAGTAAAGCGATGCGGGGATAATAGCGTCCGGTATATAGTCTTGTCGCTCGGGCACACCGGCCAACGTGGGTGTGTGCTGGTGTTTTCATAGGAGGAACGCCGCAATGACGCTGCAGTGAGTCCTTAGCCATCACTTCGGAAGGGAACCTCGAAGCTTCGGGCAACCTGAATGCTGGTAACCCTCAGGTCGAATCTCCTGGCGGCGGAGGGCTCTGTTACATCTCGACGCGACCAAGGGCATTAATTTAGACGCTTACCACGAGGCAATCCTACCCATTCATCAGCGCCTGTCCAGAAGTCAACGCAGCGTTGGCACCGACTGTTGACGGGCCCACAAAAGGCCACTACCACTGCCTGACAGCCTGAACTAATGATGGAAAAGGGCCGACGTTGAGTGCTACCATGGAAACGGCTTCGACCTCGGATTCCCAGATTGCTAGTTCATCACACCATTCCCATTTCGGCGGAATGGTGTGATATCATGGACGGGATATTTCAACCGATTTAACGATTGTGATTGGCCGCCACACAGTCATCAGCTTCCCTAGTATAGCTCCCTAGGGAAGATGATGGGATTAAAACCGGAGACCTTTGGTGCAGTGGAAAGTGGTGACGTGTCCTAATGTGAACTGAGACGTTTAAAGTGCAACTCCGGCGATTTTTTACCATGTCAAGGTGATGGAATATTTCGGTTCCCGAGAACCCTTTGTCACGCGTCTGATAGTAGAATAGTTCCACAAATTCGAAAAGAATTTTAAATAAGCAAGAAAGCACAATAACTAAAGCGAAATCTGACGGAACAGCCGACAGAACCTCTTCGTGTGACGTCACGAGTGTCCCCAGCGGGGAAGGCGCGCAAGGCATGCCGGTGTCACCTGCTGTGCGAACGAAACCAGCGAAGAGCATACGCTGGAGCTGATTAGTGACCGCGCCGGACCTTCGGGTGACAATGTCAGCTGTACCAGCTCTTCGGATCTGTGAAATATTGACAGTTATGATTCTGACAAATTCAATAGCCACGAATCGCCTTTCGAATTCGATCCGTCACGACGAGAGCCAGAGTCCATGCGCTACATATCGTGCTGCAACATGAAGACCAAGGGTAGCCCTATAACCACTGATTTTATACGTGCTGCTTGCTATTTCGGGTGTTTTAATCCTTCTCAGGGAAGTACTTTGCATGCTCACTGTAAGATGGGGAGCACAACTTTCCGCATTTGTATCCCGCAAGAACGCCGCTGACAGACCGAAGCACCTACCAGTGCATTTGCTTACATCGGCAGGCAGGCACAGCGACCACTCGTCGTTCGCTTGAGATATAATGCTAGCCGCTCGTCGGTGACAGCAATTAATGTCAGAACATATCAAAACAGGTAAATTTTGTGCATGAAAGCGCTGTTACATCATTCTGAATCGCGCTAATATGAACGGCCACACACCTTCGAAAACAGCGAGCAGGAGACCGTAGTACGCGTGGCTATTTATCATTCTTCGTATTCTCTTCATGTACACAATAAGTTCCGTAAAGTAGACACAGATGAGGACTTTGCGTGTATGATCGTTCATTTAGAGAACGCTTAGTTTTCTTGCGGGAACGCCAATGCCAGTATATATTAATTTTATTTTTTATTTTTATTTATTACATACTGCAGACCCTTGGGTCCAAGCAGGTGGGTAGTTTAAAAAAAACAGTCATAATACAAAAACGACAATACAAACTGTTTAAAGAAATAACATAGATAATAAAACACAAAGTATCAACAATGGAATCTGTTTCAAGATTAGTGCATTAATAGGGCTACAATAATAGATATGAAATGGTGCAACAGTGATACTTCGGTGTGGTAGGAGAGACTAAGAAGATGTCTGGATTATTTCGTTCGTAGTCGCATTTAATTTAGGGAAGTGCCGGCGAGTGCGGCTGGCAGCTTTCCATCGAAAACGTCAACGTACCGATGTTGATACTGCTCCGTGTCGTCGCTTCTAGCTTTGTGTGTGCTCTGTACAAAATGAGGAATGGTTTATTGCAAATCCATATATGGTCGAAACTGAGCTACAGAAGGCGTTTTCTACATCCTGGTGGCTTAATTAGCTTCAGGTCAGTCGCTCAGGTCCGCCAGCAGTAGACGCACGAACTCCACGACTGTGACATGTAGGCTTAACCTCGGCTGAACGCAATCGGCATCGGCTCAAATTGTGCGTGCGGATGGCGAGGCCTGAAGTTCGTGCAGCCAACAACGCAACACGGCTTGCTACCCCCCATCACTTGCCCGTTCACAGGGAACGCAACTTCTCGCGACAGCAACTCCTCACGCCATGCACTGATCTTCGACTCCTCGATGCTCCCGTCGCTGTCGTCTACATGATCCCGGCATGCTCTGCATGGAACACTCCTGACGTCACATACAATGTGGCCTGTAACTGAGGAGGAGGTAAGGTAGGGTGTTCGAGGCAATTAATTAAATTAATTTGTAAAAAATCTGTGCAACTGCCAAACCTGCCTTCATCAGGACACGACGGAAGTGTTCAGAGGAACGTACCCAGTGAATTTCATCGGCATCCATTGACATCGAAAAATCGCCGCAGTTTCCCTTAATGTGCTCCTGCATGGAATGAGCTTCCGTATCTGGAGCCATGCAGTGTAAATAATGTAAAATAAACCTTTTTTCCTTCATTCCTACTACCGGACGTATTCGTCGATGGGCTTGGTGGATTCCTGGTCCAAACACCACCTCGAGCCGCAACAATATGCTGCTAAGAAAACGTCACTTCTTTGGTCCAGCCACTGTTACTGAAGCACCTTGTTTGAACAAAGAATGACCGTCGTTGTGTAAATGTGCAGTCCACTCAGCGACTAACTGAATATGCTCGATAGCCATGACGGAAGTGGAATTATCAAGAACGGTATCATGAAATCGTTGCATATATCGTACAGTGCCACAAATAGGACCTAAGCATCTCAGAACCTCGATTTCACAATTTGAGGCTGAGGTTGAAGATCACTTCTCAAGCTCAAGGCAACAGATTGACTGGAGGGCGCCTGAATTGTGACTTCTACTTAGCATACGGGTTCGCCGGATATATATGATTTGATACTGAGGTATTGGTCTGCTGTCTTCGAGTTCATTCACAAATGAGTTAATTTGAGTTTATTATTGGGTTGATTTATGAATCTGATTTGGAACAACTTTCAGAGGACGCATGGTTACTTCTGAAAGAGAGAGAGAGAACAAATTTTACTGATTATTGATTACTGAGAGGTTCGGCAGCGTTGCAGGCGGCCGAATCACCCAGTGAGACCCATATGTAACGTACACCTTCCAGAAGAGCTTGGATTTAAAGTGGACGGAAGCACCAACCAGTCAGCAGTCGAAATAAGCAAGATACTTTTATAATATTGGTGATAAAAGAAAGCAGGGAAGAGATCGATACGACCGGATCCCTTACTGGCATAGGCAGCGCTACAAGCTAGCAGTTTAGGCAAGTTTTGAGGAAGCGAAATCAGTTAAGGAGGTGTATACAAAAATGCTAGAATGAAAAGCATGTGTAGCGTACCCGATTAACTCAATTGAAGGCTAGGTGGCTATTTTTCACTGCCCCGTTTCAAAGGGGACGCCAGTAAATCACTATGATCATCATCACGGACCAAATGTGAGCCTGGCAAAAGGCGCAATGGCGGCACAGAGCCAGTAGGTTTGGGCCGCGCTCTGACTGAGGACCCTGCACACAAGTGGGAGTATACTTCAGGACGACAAATAGCAGCTTACCGATGTGCTTTGAAAAATGCACATCCAACGCACATGTTGAAATCTGTGTGAGCCAAACATTTGTGAAACGGGTAATTTTTAAAAATTATGCATGTCCAACGCACATTTGCGAATCTATCTGGACCGGAGCTTTTGTAAAGCGTAGTTAATCAAATGCTATAAATTTGCCCATTTCATTCCCACGTCTGTAGCGTAACGGAAACTGTCGTGCGCGCATGCGCTCTCGCGCACCCGTGCTGTACGCTATGTGACAACTCATATATTGCCTTGTACTTCTTCAATTGTTCTTATTTATTTTAAATGTACCGCCCGCTTCTTGCAAAATCCCCCGCTGAGGATATGTGCCATATGTAGTATGGAAATCATTGTTCTTCAACATGCGGAGATCATCTCGAAGGGCTACTTGGCGTTGGTACGATAGAAGCATACGTCAGTGTTTGATGCTCTAACACATAAAGCTAGTGCGGTCACTAACACTTATGCTGGCTTGCATCCAAACAGAACATGAAGAATCGTGCGATTGTGGCCTAATGGTTACAGCATCCAGCTGCTGTGCTTGGAGGATCGAGGTTCAATCCTTGCATCGGGCGTGCACTTCAAATGAGATATTCGGCAAGAGGGCAGCAGCCGCGGTCCTGAAAGTCTTGAAGGATTCGAAAAGAAAGGTTCGGTAAAAAAAAAAAAAAAACACCGCCCGTGAACCCCGTACATATGGTAAACCAGCGTAGCTGAAAATCAAAGCTGAAGCTGGGTTAATTCCGACGGTTTATTAAACTCCTTTTCGATTATTGGTTACATCTTTGTGTTTCTTAATGAGATTAGACACACGCTTGGCTCAGGTTTATCACAGCGTTTATTTGAAATGCTGCTCATCGGGCTTTGCATAATCACCATCATGGAGGGGTGCAATGAGAGGTTCATTGTGTTAATACAGCGGGTTCAACAAAGTCTTTCTGAATTATGTTACGCATTTGTGTTTCGTAATGCGTTATTCATAGTGTTAATGACTCGGTTGTGCAATGTAGTTACCAAGTGACACACCGGAGCCGCACATTTCAGTTAATTAAAGACAGGTACACGTTCTTGAACCTATTGCGAAGTCGGAGAGAGACTGCTGCGAGAAAGGAACGACGTTACTGCCGGCGTAGCCAATGGTGCACCGCACTTTCCGCCGGAGGGTTTCTTTAGTCGGACCGCGAGCGCTTCGCCCATGTAAAGAAATACCGTTACAGCTTCACTGTAAAAGTGTTTCTTTAATTATTTCATCTTGATATCGTCTTAACCCCGTCCCCCTCTGTGTCCTTTCCCTGCAATAATACGTAGATTTCTATGCCTACTCAACGAGAAATTTGACCGTCCGTCACGTTAGACGAATGCAATGGCTGATACCCCCTAAATAATGGCTCATACCACCGCAGTAGGGTTTCTGTGGTCGGACCACAAGTGCTTCGCCTAGGAATATACAGCTTCGCTGTAAAAGTCTGCTTTTTCTGCCCGGTCGTTTACAACATGGCGATTACCTGCCTGCCCGGCGAGACGGTTGCCCGCATGAGACCCCCCAATATGTGACTCAGGCGACCGTGGATAACACTTTCTCCGGGATCGGCCCATTTACTTTACTCAGCCAGAAAACATGGTCCGAGCAAGCGTGCCAAACGCCGGGTATTTGGATCCGACCGCTTGTACGATCTGTTGGGAACTCGGCGCTGACGCCCGTGGTTGTACCTGGGTCGCAAGCCCCAAGGGTAGCGTTGGCCTGGCGGCCTGGGGTACAACTGCAAGCATCCGAAGGTCCCGGCAAAGCAAGAGTCGACTGGTAACAACGAAACAACTTGTTTATTTTAACATCGCAAAGAGTTGGCGGTCAGGTTTGACCGAAGTAGAGAGACGGGAGAGCACTTCACTCAACGGAAGAAATCGGAGCCCTCCTCTGGCGTCCGGGGGCAGCTGTTTTTATACTCTCGCAGTTGAGGGCAAGAAGGAACCCCTCAAAAGACGAGCACGTGAATGTACAATGGGCTAATGGTGACGCACACTGTCGTAGCGATGCCGTAGCACCATGTCGTGGCGCTGCGCACGATCTCGTAGCACCTGGTCGTGGCGCTGCGCAGCACACTGTCGTGGCGCTGCGCAGCACACTGTCGTGGCGCTGCCGGTCGGACACAATGACTGTAACGAGAAGATGGTCCCTGCTTTGGCATCGCCTGTTTCGGGCACAATGACTGGAACGAGATCCCTGCTTTGGCATCGCCTGTTTCGGGCCCAATAACTGGAATGAGATCCCTGCTTTGGCATCGCCTGTTTCGGGCACAATGACTGGAACGAAATCCCTAGGCGGTCGCATCGCCGCAGACGCGCCTGGAAACACCTGGCGATGAGTGTTGCGGTGACGACGATCGGGCCAAAATGTCCGCCGCCCCGCCGCCGTCGCGCCGGCAAAACCACGTGTCGCAGGCGAAACGCAACAGACCGCCCCGCCGGGGAAAGGAGATCCCGATGGACAGGGGACTGCATCCGCTGTCCGGAGGGATGTCGCTCGATGATGCTCATAACCGAAGTCGGGCGTCCCTTGACGTTTCTTGAGCGCAGCGCACAGAGAAGGCCTCGTTCTCTCGTTCAGGTTCGCACGGGACACTGCAAAGTGACTTCGGGAGAGTTCACATTTTTGTTCTCGTTCCCGGCAAGCGTTAGAACTACGCTGAAAACTCAACCGCTCAGTCAGCAAGCACGGCACAACCCTCACTAAGCCCTGCCAGGCTCTTTCCCCTTTTTATACCACTGCCTAGTTCCTTACAGTAGTCTAGCATCACTCAGAACGCGTCCACAAATTGAAAAATTGCACTAGAAAGCATATCATCACTTTGAAACACTAAACAAAAGCAATATGTTAAAAAAAATCCTGCCTCAGGAAGAAAAACATCAGTAACAAACAATTTTGAGGCTGATTCCTACGTTAGGGGCTTCGACTTAAGCCATCGGCGTTACCGTTGAGACTCCCCTTTTTGTAACGCACCTCAAAGGAATATTGTTGTAAAGCGAGGCTCCAGCGCAGGAGGCGGCCATTTTTGGGAGAGATGGTCTGCAGCCATTGGAGAGGGCAGTGATCTGTCTCAATGATAAACCTCGAGCCGGCTAGATAGCATGACAATTTCTGAACGGCCCACACGAGACATGCACACTCTTTCTCGGTGGCGCTATACGCCTGCTCACGACTGGTCAGCTTACGACTAGCATACAGGACGGGGTGTTCTACTTCTCCATTTTCCCGTTGGCACAGTACAACGCCCATGCCTCGCTCACTAGCATCGCACTGAACAATGAACCCTTTTGTATAGTCTGGCGATCGTAGCACAGGCTGGCCTGTTAGGGCACTCTTTAGGGCGCTAAAAGCTCTTTCCTTTGTCTCGTCCCAGACGACTGTTTGAGGCTCTGTCTTTCTTAGAGCATCCGTCAGGGGAGCCGCAATATCAGAGTACCTAGGGATGTACCTCTGATAGTAGCCGGCGACACCCAAGAACGACCGAATATCGGTCTTTGTGCGCGGTTGCGGAAAGTCTCGCACAGCGGCCACTTTTATTTCAGAGGGGCGGCGACGACCCTGACCAATCACGTGACCGAGGTAGACAACCTCGGCCTGTGCTAACTGGCACTTAGGAGCCTTTACTGTCAAGCCTGCTTCGCGCAGGCGGGTTAGCACTGCCCGCAAGTGTGCCACATGCTCAGACCAGGATGCGGAGAATATCGCTACGTCGTCTAGATACGGTAAAGCGAATTCTTGCTGTCCCCGCAACACTTTATCCATGAGACTTGAAAAACAGTATGGCGCGTTCTTCAAACCAAAACTCAACACTTTAGGACGGAATGTTCCCATTGGTGAAATGAACGCCGCATACCTACTAGCCTCTTCTGTAAGTGGAACCTGCCAATAACCCCTGACAAGATCTAGGGTGGAAATAAACTGAGCGCTACTAACTTTCTCAAGGCGCTCCTCGATGTTAGGGATCGGATAAATTTGATCCTTAGTGATGGAATTAAGCCTGCGGTAGTCGACGCAAGGACGAGGTTCCTTGCCCGGTACCTCAACTAAAATCAAAGGGGAGGTATAATCACTCTCACCTGCCTCAATAACACCGAGCTGTAGCATTTTCTTTACCTCAGCCTCCATAATATCGCTCTGGCGGGGTGACACCCGATACGCCTTGGATCGTACTGGCTCTGTGGAGGTAAGTTCTATATCATGAGTAAGTACAGAAGTCCTACCAGGCCTCTCAGAGAACAGACCTTGAAACTCTTGTAATAGCTGGTGTAGTTCGGTTTTCTGCTCAGGCGACAGCGGTGCTTTACTGATAAGGTCACTAATGACTTGACCGGTGTCTTCCCTGTTCGTCACTGAGCCTAGTCCCGGAAGCTCGACCGGAAGCTCTTCAGGAACGTTTATCATCATGCACACCACTGCTTCCCTTTGTCTATAAGGTTTGAGCAGATTACAGTGGTAAACTTGCTGTGCTTTCCGCTTTCCTGGCAGACTTACCACGTAGTTAACGTCCGACAGTTTCTGAACAATTCGCGCTGGGCCCTCCCACTGCACGTCTAGTTTGTTGTTTAGCGATGTGCGCAATATCATGACCTCATCGCCAACCTCAAAACGACGGGCCCTGGCTGTCCGATCATAATAAACCTTGGCCCTCTGCTGGGCCTTTGTCATTGCTTCACCTGACAACTCCTGTGCCCTTCTTAAGCGTTCGAGGAGCTTAAGCACGTACTCCACCACGACTGGGTCGTCGCCCCTACCTTCCCATGATTCTCGAAGCATGCGAAGCGGAGATCGAAGCGAGCGACCGTACACCAGTTCAGCTGGCGAAAACCCCGTAGCCGCATGCGGCGCGGTCCTTAAAGCAAACATCACCCCAGGCAGACACAGCTCCCAGTCAGTTTGATGTTCAAAACACAAGGCTCTCAACACGCGCTTCATGACGGAGTGGAGCTTCTCAACGGAATTCGACTGTGGGTGGTACACTGAGCTGTGTAGCAGCTTTACCCCACACCTTTCGAGAAAAGTTGTCGTCAAAGCGCTAGTAAACACTGTGCCCTGATCTGATTGAATTTCTGCAGGAAAACCAACTCGCGCAAATATGGACAGTAGTGCATTAACTATCTCAACTGAGCTGAGTTCTTTAAGCGGCACTGCTTCAGGGAACTTTGTCGCTGGGCAGATCACAGTCAAAATGTGTCTGTACCCCGTGGCTGTTACCGGCAGAGGTCCCACTGTATCTATAACGAGCCGTCTAAAAGGCTCCGTAATGATAGGTACCAATTTCAACGGCGCCCTCGATTTGTCCCCTGGTTTGCCCACCCGCTGACAAGTGTCACATGTCCTCACGAAATGGTCTGCGTCCCGAAAACACCCTGGCCAATAGTACTCTTGCAAGAGACGGTCCTTAGTTTTCTTAACTCCTAGGTGTCCGGACCACGAACCCCCATGTGACAAGCGCAACAGATCCTGACGATAGCATTGAGGCACGACCAGCTGATCGAACTCCACTCCTCGGCGGTCTAGATACTTCCGGTACAGGACTCCACCTCTTTCCACAAAACGCGCAGTTTTCCTGGCGATACCTTCTTTGACATTGCAGCGCACGTTTTCCAGGCTGCCATCCTTTTTTTGCTCGGCTATCAAAGCCGACCGGCTGACTTTTAGCAACCTATCAAGTCCGTCTGACGTAGGCGCGATGAGCAAATCAGTAGATAGCTCTTCTAACTTTCCCGCGTCGGGATTTTCCTCTCCAGTATCTGGCGCCTTCAACGCTACAGACTCAATTTTATTCTGTTCGGGCGTGCTCTGAATATCAGCTTGCTGCGCCTCTGACCCTTTTTCGTTGTTTGATAACGTCGGCCCCGCAACTACCGCCTTTGCAGCGAGCTCCCGAACCTTCGATCTGGTTAAGGCCTGAACACTAGCTTCACCAAACAAAAGCCCCTTCTCGCGCAGGAGGTGATCGGACCTGTTTGAAAATAGGTACGGGTACTGGGGTGGCAGCATAGATGACACTGCCGCCTCCGTCTCAAGCGCTCCGAAAGGTCCTTCAATAAGCACTTTTGCTACCGGCAGACACACGCTATGAGCTTCCACGGCTTGCTTGATCCACGCGCACTCGCCCGTGAACATATGGGGTTCTACGTAAGACGGGTGAACTACATCCATCGTTGCTGCGGAATCGCGAAGCACTCGGCACTCTTTCCCGTTCACGAGGAGGTCTCGCATGTAAGGCTCGAGAAGCTTCATGTTCTCGTCAGTGCTGCCTATTGAAAAAAACACAACTTTTGGTGTTGTTTCCGGACACTGCGCCGAAAAGTGACCCGGCTTCTGGCACGTATAACAAACGCCCGCTCGCCTCATCTCGAACCGCTTTCTGCGTTTGGCTGCCGCCGTCTCTTTACGTCTGGTCGGACTGCTTTCACTCGCATCCGCACTACGCGTGTCCCCCTTAAATCTCATGGGCGTGAACCTTGGCCTCTCAGACTTGGAGCCAAATTCACCCTTTTGACCGTCCTTAGCTCCGCGAGCTCGACGCGTCACAAACTCCTCGGCTAGCTCAGCGGCTCTAGCCACCGTACTCACGTCTGGCCTATCCAAGACCCAGTATCGCACGTTCTCCGGTAACCGACTATAAAACTGTTCTAGCCCGAAACACTGCAGAACTTTATCGTGGTCACCAAACGCTTTCTCTTCTTTGAGCCACTCCTGCATGTTCGACATAAGCCTATACGCAAACTCTGTATATGACTCACTTTTGCCTTTCTCATTTTCCCGAAACTTCCGACGGAACGCTTCCGCAGACAGCCGGTACTTTTTTAGCAGACTCGATTTTACTTTGTCGAAATCCTCTGCTTCCTCTCTATCCAAGCGAGCGACTACGTCGGCCGCCTCGCCGGGTAACAAAGTGAGCAAGCGCTGTGGCCACGTTTCCCGAGAGAACCCCTGCTTCTCGCACGTTCGCTCAAAGTTAACCAGGAACAAACCAATGTCCTCTCCAAGCTTAAACGGCCGCATCAGGTCAGTCATTTTGAACAATACGCGTTCTCCTGCACCGTGTGCCTGACTTCCATTACGAGCGCGTTCCATCTCTATCTCGAGACGCTTCATTTCCAAAGCGTGTTGACGGTCACGCTCTTCTTTTTTCTCTTGTTGCTCTCGCTCTTTCTGTTCTTTACGTTCGCGCTCTTCTCTTTTTGCAGTCTCCCTCTCTTCAATAGTCTCAAGGCATTCCGACAGCTCGTCATCCTCAGCCTCTAACTCAAGAATAGCCTTTATCAGTTCTGGTTTTCTGAGTTTGTCTGAGACATCCAGACCCAACTCTCTTGCAAGCTCCAACAATTTCGGTTTGCGCAACGACTTCAAATCCATGGCTGCTCTGAATGCTGCTTTCTCTACTGCTTACTATTGTCTTGCCGCAAACTAACCCGGCAGCAACGACAACCACAATTACCAGCTCTGTTTCTGACACTAACAAAAAGCCTGGCAACGCTCAGAAGAAGAAAGTCCCGCACTCACCAAACCTCGCAGGCAGGAATTCCGCGCAGTCGTTCCGCTGCAGGCAACCAGTCGTCACACAGGGCTCGTTGCACTGCTCCCGGATCGTCGTTGAGCTGCTCAGCATACTGTCAACTGCATCTCTTTGCTGCTGGCCTCCGTTGTCGTGATCTCGCCGCTGGCAGACAGTTGTTTGAAGTCGTAGGCGATCTCACCGCTGGCAACCAGATATTTGGATCCGACCGCTTGTACGATCTGTTGGGAACTCGGCGCTGACGCCCGTGGTTGTACCTGGGTCGCAAGCCCCAAGGGTAGCGTTGGCCTGGCGGCCTGGGGTACAACTGCAAGCATCCGAAGGTCCCGGCAAAGCAAGAGTCGACTGGTAACAACGAAACAACTTGTTTATTTTAACATCGCAAAGAGTTGGCGGTCAGGTTTGACCGAAGTAGAGAGACGGGAGAGCACTTCACTCAACGGAAGAAATCGGAGCCCTCCTCTGGCGTCCGGGGGCAGCTGTTTTTATACTCTCGCAGTTGAGGGCAAGAAGGAACCCCTCAAAAGACGAGCACGTGAATGTACAATGGGCTAATGGTGACGCACACTGTCGTAGCGATGCCGTAGCACCATGTCGTGGCGCTGCGCACGATCTCGTAGCACCTGGTCGTGGCGCTGCGCAGCACACTGTCGTGGCGCTGCCGGTCGGACACAATGACTGTAACGAGAAGATGGTCCCTGCTTTGGCATCGCCTGTTTCGGGCCCAATAACTGGAATGAGATCCCTGCTTTGGCATCGCCTGTTTCGGGCACAATGACTGGAACGAAATCCCTAGGCGGTCGCATCGCCGCAGACGCGCCTGGAAACACCTGGCGATGAGTGTTGCGGTGACGACGATCGGGCCAAAATGTCCGCCGCCCCGCCGCCGTCGCGCCGGCAAAACCACGTGTCGCAGGCGAAACGCAACACGGGGAAGAAGGCATAGAAAGCTTCGCGTCAGAAGATTGTGTGCTTGAAGGCGTATGTTTAGTGCCGTAAAGATATTCAGGAACCGTTTATTATTTGGCTGCGTGATTCCGTAGAGAGCAAAGCTGGTCAGCAGGAGTATGGTACAGATGGGGCTACATAAAAGCCGATTCGTTTATGCGTGCTCTACTGCTTATGAGCCATTCGTCAAGACAGCAGCAGCAGAACCCGCAGCAGCAGCCATGGTCAGCAAAGTTCGGGAGCGCTCGCGAAGTAAGCATCGCTTTAGCAGGAACCTGCCACTGTCGAAATGGGCCGAAACATAGAGGCTTCCCAAAAGGGTTGAAGGGAAACCAGGAAGGCGAAAAGGAAGACGATAGGAGCGACATTAAAAGTCATCTTCTCGTAGACTACTTCCTTTTCTCATTTCTTTTTTTTTTTCGCGGCCACGGCATGCGGGTGGTATACCTCTGTCCCCTCACCCAGCGGACGCTGGCACGCAGGGGAGGGTTATACCACTTCCAAGTTGAAACTGCTGAAATGCGGGGCGGTCCGCCCGAGTGAGGAGACAAGGGCGGCCGCCCAAATGCGGTGGCCGGAAGGCGAGCGGAAGGCAACGGGATAAGAATAGGAGCAGCATCATTTTGACAAAAGGGGCAGGTCGACATTCTCAGTCATATTAGGAGGAGCAAGTGGAATGACATGTAATGCTTCGAACGGACTCCCTGCGGTACCAGGTGAATGAAAACAAAGTCGAAGGCTGCAGACACGCAGTGGTGGGCGCTGAGAGCATTGGCAGGGGTCTTTGTCGCTGCAGCAATGGACGTCGTTCAGATGATCTAACTTCATCAGAACGATCGAGCGAGTGTCGTCAAGTGTGGCTGATTAACTCTCAGAGTCGACCTCGCAATTGATAAACATTTTGTTCTCCAGAACGGCGCTATAGACCTTTTAGAGCACTGTGGACGAAGTCAAAACGCATTTAGTGAAGAGTTTTCAGCTACGCATGAACATTGACGCATGCTAGACCATTGAAGAATTAGTACGCAAGTCATACGCAACCGTCAAACGAATGGTAAAGCGTTGTTCTACGCTTGGAAATCAGGGTGGAATAAGAATCCCGGGAGGACCATCTCCCTATAGTTGCGGATTTATCACATTGTATACCTTTCCGTCCTCCCAACTCTTGCCCACCGGAAAGCCATATACGACAACTTGTAACTATTTCCTGTTGAGGAGTGAAATGATAAACTAATTACTATAGGCCCCTCACGGAAAGCACCACAGAAGTCGCATTTTGTTTATTTTTAATAAACGCTTATTTTCGTTTCTCTCTCCGTCCTTCGTTACGAAGTGCAGGACCTAGAAAGCCAATTCGTTTTCAAGGCTTATCAAGGTGTCTTAGGTGTCGTCAAGGCTTATCAAGAATTTACTGTTCACATTCCTGCGGTCAGCAATTCGCCCTCATCAGCAATTCGTTCTCGCTATGCGATCGGCTAGCTTCCTGGTTAGTTCAGATGGTAGAGCGAGTAGAGCGACCGCACTACCCCAGGTGCCAGGTTCGAGTCCCGAACCAGGAAGAATTTTTCTACAACTGCGAGACTTTCTTTCTGAGAAACCTGCATGGGTATCCTTTGTAGCTTCGTGGATGCCAATTTTTACCCTTCATGTACTTTCCTCCACCTTGCGGGCTACCGTAGAACCATTCCTGCGGTGTTCCAAACTCGACCTCACAAAGCGCTTCGTACGCAAGAACGGCTTGCTTGGAGGGGCACTCGCCAGTCATGATCGCCTAACAGCTAGTGGTTGAATTGGTACAAAACGAACTCGGAAACAGGTTGCTGCTTTGAACTGTTCGTGTGTGCCCTGCCTTCTAAAAGGCCCCACGGGAAGCATACGATAAGCGCCCGGCGCCTCACTGCGAACGCGCGCACCGCGGCTGCGAGACACGGCGCTGCCCCATCCCCAGGAACTGCTCCACGAACGCACCGCCGCGAAGCGTGACGAGCGTCGCAGGCGACGCGACGAGGCCAGACGCCGGTCGAGTTGCGCTCGAGCGTCTCTCGTTCCAGTAATGCCCGAGAATAGCAGCTGCCGGAAATACCCCGCCGACCCGGGCGCTTGCGGGCTGCCCCAGGATCCGTCTAGCCACACGGGGGCAAAAAACCCCGCCTATGCTGGCGGCACTCCAGCAGTGCCGCCGCCGGTGCAGTGCACGCTCCGGCGCGCGAATCCGGCAGCGTGCGCAAACGGCGCTCTCCCGCCGCGGGCTTCCTGGGTGCCGGATATCACGGCGGCTCTCAGATTTCACGGCAGCTCTGCCAGTTGCGAGGCAGTTTCTCCGGGGCGCACTGACTTGGTGCTTCCGAGGCCAGGCATTGAAGAGGCCACGTTGCTATGTTGCGAAAGCGGCCGGCAGAGGGGCCTGCGCTAAGAGAGATGCCGCGGTGTTTCGTGGGCATGGTTGCACCAGAACGAATCACTGGGCTGAGATGGAGGGACCGTAGTTCAAGTCCTGTCCAGGCGCATTTCAAGCACGTTTAGCTTTTCGACGTGCACACCTTATGGGTAGGCATGACCCCCTTTGCATTTAACCCACCATAACGGCAAGCACTTCAAGGTTTGACGTCATAATTAGCAGCAGCTACATGTTATTTTCTGAGCTCGTATCCCCCAAGAAAGGTTCTTGCGATAGAACTGTTCGTAAGTGTTAGTGTCAGCCAGTCGTGGTATCGGACATATAGAGAACGCGGTCGGCCAATGGCAAGCAGCACTTACGAACAAAAAGGTTTAAGTTCGTCTCCTGGCCCCGCATTCACAAAAACCTCTTACGCTGGAATTGTTCGTAAAAGCGAATTCCAGACAATTCCGATGCTAGACATAATATTCGTGAAGGCGGCCAGCCAGTGGCAAAAAAACCTTTACGAACGAAAAGCTTTCTCCATTAGCCCACTTGTGTTCTTGACTCCGTGGGCAGAATATAATGATAAAATCTCGAAAAATCGACATTATGGTTGTCAAGCTTGTACCTCTGGAATATTCTTTCGCAACAAGCACTAAACTTGCAGGGACGCCTAACTATATGAATAGATCATAGCCATAGCTTGTTATATCGATCTCGATATAGCGAATTATGCAGTTTAGAGTTCTACGTGCTTCGTAATGTCGCTAGTCCGAAAAATACTTCCGAATTTGCGTTCATACAAAAATTTCTTAATTTTGGGACAATAGTGTTTACACAAGCGGCATATGTTGCCTTTTGCTTTAACTGGAACTTCTGATGAACTTTTGTCGCTACATTTCCTTTTTTCTTACCGCTGCATAAAATAGAAAACAAAACATCGTAGATTCATCACTTTGCGTTCTGTTACTCAGACTTCAACGTATATGCTTCCATACCCATGCTATCGTTGAAAACGTGCTCGCTAATCGTCTGATGACTTAAAGAGAATCTTCAATGGGCGAAAGGTGAGGGGCCAGGCAGAATTCCTAAAGCGTAAGTCTTCTTCGTAAGTCTTCTTTACCATTGGCCAGCCGCCTTCGCTAATGATATGTAAAGCATCAGGATTGGCTGAAATTTTCTCTTACGAACAATCCTAGCGTAAGAGCTTTTTGTGAGTGACGGGTCGAAGTGTCTGGCCTCAAGCCCGCTACTTCATTCTGGGGAAGAGGAAAAAAGGGGAAACAAAGAAGGCGGCGAAAGAGACGAATTTAACTGAATAACTGTACAGATTGCGGATCTACGTGAAGGATACCTTATTGATGGCCCTTTGAGCGAAAAAGTCGGCGTCTGTAGAAGCGAAACGGCACCTCAATTCCCAATGGCTGCGACACCACGTCACTTGCGCCTCGAAGGAGCAGAGCGGGCGAAAGGGACGGTGTTGCGTGAGGAGACAGGGAATCGCCGTGAAGCCACGTCGCCCTCGCTCTCGGAAGCCTGCGTTACTCGCGCGTTCCTTTGTCTGTGCAAGCTCTCGCCTGCGTTCTAACTTAGCCTCGGTAATCGCTATAAAAAATTAATGTAACAAAAAAAAAGAATAAATTCGAAAGGAACTATATTGGCGGTAACGAATTTAGAACCTACGACTCCACGCCCAGAAGCCGAGTGTATTACCCACTGGGCTGCTATAGGTAGCACGCCTGTGCAATCCGCTTTAACATCATGCTACTTGCACCGAAATTTCAATTGCCGAGCCCGACGTGAAGGAAGAGGTGGCGTCAAAATCACCGCGGCTTACTCGGGAGCGTCCCCGTGAGATTCTATGGCAGTCAGGTAAGGTAGCATGACATCACCGATCGAAATGCACCGGCCTTGTACTATCTAGGAGGCGTTGGTCGAGCGTCTCAACGCGCTCGCTTGCCCGCGAAGAGTTCATAACTCGAAGAACCGCTCAGCGGCGTTCAAATGGACATTAATGCTTTCGCATCCACAACTCAAGACAAAAAAAAAAATGAAGGCGGGGCCCATGACGTATATGTCACGCGATACTCGAGGTCCGGTATGGGAGAACGCAGGGAAGTAATTTCGCTTCCGGAGGCTAGACGGGGCAAGTGGAGAGAGCGTCTATCTTTGTGGTGAAACTCACCTCCTGAAATCATGGGTTCGCGGCACTGAAATATTTCTATCTCTGCTATTAATGAGCTGAAAAAACATTAATTACGGGGTTTAACGTGCCAAGGCCGCCTTCTGATTATGAGGCGCGCCGTAGTGGAAGGCTGAAACTTCCTGCACCTTGCAGATTTCAGCAGAATTGGGCCCAAATTCACAAAAAGCTCTTACGATAGAACCGTTCATAAAAAAAATGTTAGCGAATCCAGTTGGCGGACATATTATTATCGAAGGCGACCGCCGGCCAATAGCAGAGAGCACTTACCAGCGAAAAGCTTTGCGAATGCGGCCCCTAATTTGCCAGAGATGAACACTGCAATGTCATGACCAATCTGGGTGAGAAAGTTAAGGTAATACAGCGAGGTAATATAGCAATAAATAAATAAATTATGGGGTTTTAGGTGCCAAACCCATGATCTGGTTATGAGGCAGGCCGTAGTGGGGGACTCCAGATTAATTTTGACCACCTGGGGTTCTTTAACGTGCACCTAAATCTAAGTACACGGGTGTTTTTGCCTTTCGCGCCCATCGAAATGCGGCCGCCGTGGCCGGGATTTGATCCCGCGATCTCGTGCTTAGCAACGCAACACAACAGCCACTTAGCAACCAACGGCGGGTAACTATATCAAGAACAAGGAAGGTACCTTCAGGCATATTTACACAAAATAAACGAAGTTCCCAAATCACATTAGTTCACTACTATCCACAAGTGTGCCGAACCAACCTTTATGAGGTTTTAAAGCGAAGCTTTCTTTGCTCTTTCTTCGACTTTCCCACTGCTGCATTTGGACCCCACCGTGCCGAATGTGCACAATGCCCTCTGGAGCTCCCTGGATGTCCTCACATTAGCCCCTTGACAGCTGGTATTATCCGTGACCCCCTTCAAAAGCATTGCAGAAATTGCAGCAATTCTCTTTCTACTAACGTGCGAGGCCAGAGGGAGCGTTCCAGAAGAGACAGTTCCAATAGGGAGGGGACGTGAGGAGGCGGTTGCGGCGAAACTGCATAAGCTTAAGTTCAAGGTACGGTACAGTACGTTGCTGCTATTTCTGAAAAATAAACACCATGCAAATATGTCAAGCGGACTAATTATGCAGGGCGTGCAGAAGCAGAGCCGCATTAACTAAAGCGCACCGCAGAGTCCAGGCGACACTACGGAAGCTGTCGACCGCCAAATCAACACTTCTGTGCCCGCCACGGTAGCTTTGCGGCTATGGCATTGCTAGAGGTCGCGGGTTTGACCCGACCGGCGGCAGCGCCATGTCGACGGGGAAGAAAAAGAAAACACACGTGCACTTAGATTTTGGGACACGTTAAAGAACATCACGGTGTCCAAATTAATCCGGAGTCCGCCACTACAGCGTGCCTCGTAATCCGAGTGTGGTTTTCGCACGTACAGCCCCATAATTCAAGTTTAATATTTCTGCCACCATGCGATGTGTCATATGAGGCAATGACAATGTTCAACCCTCTCAGAGGTTATGAAATATGGTGCCCAACAACGCCTCAAGCAAACACCTCTCCCTGTGTGTTTTGTGTACTACGCAGACAAACAGCAGGGGTGCACGCAAGGTAACTTTAATATCAACTCACCACGCTCGTGTTAGACTAAACGTTGAAGAAATTAAACATTCGCCATCAGCATCACCACTAATTATCGTAAATCAAAGCAAACAGGACAGAGAGCTTCGCCTACATCGATTCCCACAGTGCGCGGGATCTGCATAATTTTTTTGAGTACCAGAATACTTTCGATTCAGTAAAAACATCGGTATTCATGTAAGCGTTGTGTAGCCAAAGCATAAAGGAGCTACGCGTAAATAAATCAAAACATCTACACATACGAATGCCACCTGTGTCACTTCACCACGCCTGCCACTTCACCTACGAGGCGGCCATGCACAGATGGAAGGTAGCGGAGAAGGACAAACTCAATGTACAACTGAGGAAGCTAGTCAAACTAGCGCTGGGAATCCCCAAGAACACCGAGACAGAGCTCCTGCTGCAACTGGGGGTGCACAATACACTTGAAGAAATCGCCGAAGCTCAAGAACGGGCTCAATGGACAAGACTCTCTGGAACCAAACCAGGTAGAGAAATCCTAGCCAAACTAGGTCATGACACCACAGTAATGGAGAATCTATATCAAAGCGTTCCGATGGGCACACGCAACTCGTACACGGTTCGCCCACTCCCGCGGAACATGAACCCCGCGCACCATCAACCCAGAAGGCTGGCACGCGGATCGTTCGTCCTGCGCGAAATACGTGATAAGAAGATCTTAGCCAGTTTCGTAGACGCGGCACAGTACCTGACCAGGAAGGCCTTCGTTGCCACCACGATCAATAAGCAAGGTCAAGTCACAAACGTTCTCACAGTCAAGGGCCACATGTCCGAGATAGCAGAACAGGTCGCCATCGCACTCGCGCTCACAGACCCGACCACCACCCACGTCTACAGCGATTCACGCTCGGCCGTCAAAGCCTTTCAGAAAAGAGCAATTGCAAGCCAAGCTCTACAAATAATCAATAGATCCGCACCGCTGCAGCATCACACCATCTGCTGGTTCCCGGCACACCTCAGAGATATCGAGGACGCCCCTCGCAATCTCAATGAGATGGCTCACAGGAGCGCGCGAGACCTAACCCTCCGCGACGCCACCTATTGTGGTCGTGACCATCCCAGCGAGAATCGGGACCCTCCCTCCACATATAACGAGATAACAAAGCACTTTTATCTGGACCGCAGAATATACAGCACACCTCACAATAAACTCACCAGGCCTCAAGCCCTCACGTTCAGAATGCTCCAAACAAACACGTACCCCACGCAGAACAGACTACATCACTACATGACTGACCTATACAAAACATCATATTGCGAAAATTGCCATAGCACACTGGACGTACGACTGATATGAAGAGAAGACTTGTACAAGTTTCGGGGAAAAAACGAAACCAATTACAATTACAGTTGCTTCATTCAAAAGTATAATTGATTTCAGTTACCAATTACTGCCCCAGGAAAGTAATTGAGCAATTACTAAAATATAATCGATTACTGTAACGTTACCTTTTCTTCCAGCTTTCAGTAATATTGTACAATATATACAGTAAATGGAAAGAGCTGGCCTGGCTCTTTGAACGCCTCCTCAGCAATCATTCACACGCTGTTTATCTTCAATGTCAATTGTTTTTCAGAACTTTCGTCGGTCATCTTCCCTCGTTTTACTGTGAAGGCAGCAGCAAAACTCGCTCGACGTATATGCACGGGGGAGGGGGGAAGAGAGAGGTGTAGCGTACAAAAAACCTGAGCACAAGGTTGTGTTTACACGATAGCGTGATGCTTCACTGTACGACGCACTATAACGCACTGTAAACGTTCACTGTAAAACGCAACGCTTCATTGTTGGTTGGGCGCCTTACGGCAGGGATGCAGGGAGAAGCTGAAATAATTGTGCGTAGATGATTTCCTGGCAATAACGTCCAACGTGGCCATCGCTGGCCATAGGAGGGCCGGTTCAAATCGTCGGCCAACATCCGGTGCAGTGTTAAGGCGAGAGAGAGAGATAGAGAGAGAGAGAGAACAAACTTCATTTATTATTGATTACAAAGGAAACAAATAGTGAGCGCTCAGATGTGCCTGTCGGAAACATTAGCGAGGCTGTTTCAACCCACCGCCGCAGGTGTTCTGCTTTATATATATAGTCCACCCCCCCCCACCCCCCCACAAATTCAAGCGCTCGAAACTGTGTCGCCTGTTACACAGCTTGTCTCGTCAATAAAGGACATAAAACGACGTGTCCTATAGCTCCATTTTGTGACAAATAACGGGATGCTTAGCGGGAGAGAACTACGGAAGCACGGTACACATATCTAAACTCAAAAACGCGACACACGAGGTAATCGTGGCCGCGGGTCTGGTCCTTATTCCATTGAATGCACATTGACTTTTCGACATTAGCAGCACGCACTGCGTGTGCTGTTGTATATACGGGGTGATTTTTTTATACAACACTGTTTATATATATATATATATATATATATATATATATATATATATATATATATAAAGGACATAAGCTCAGTAAACGTGGCGCTTTCACGGAGGAGTTCCTATAGGCGAGGTGGAAATACTTTGCCGCTAATAACGGGAACTGCAGAAGATAATTCCTCTCGACGAAATCTCTTGGTTAGGGAAGGGAAAAATTGTCATCCACCCGAATGTAGCACGAAGCTACAAAGGAAACCCAGGTGGGTTTCTCAGAAAGAACGCTTCGTAGTTGACGAAAAATTCGTCCTGGTCCGGGACTCTAACTCGGGACCAACGTTTTCCCGGGGCTGTCGCTCTATCATACGAGCTAACCGAGAGGCTAGCAGATCGCAGCGAGAGGGCGAATTAATCGACAACTCCAACGCAGGGCATACGTGGTTTCGAATGTCAGAATTTTTAACTTGATTACTCTTTGGGGCCTTAACGAGAGGAAGCCTCACTTTTACATCGAATAAGGACAGGATGTGCTCGTACACCGGCATGGTGACTTAAGACGGGGCGTACGAATTCTCCGAACTGCATGGCTTGTGACGAGACAGGAGACGTTGAACACTTTCTGTGATCGTGCCCGAAATACCAAAATGAAAGGGACGCTCTTCTGGAGAACCCGCAAAAAAAAAAAGAAAGGACCTACCACATAAGTGCCTGCAACACCTCGTGTTTCCCGAAGGATCACTTTTAGCTCGCAAAGAATCTTGACGTCTCCTTATTGCATTTTTAAAAGAGTTTTGTTATGGACATTTGATGAAACACCGTAGTGATGTAGTAAGAGACGCTCGGGTGGAGATATATAGCCGGCCTTGATCGCCAGGCTAAACCCGCCTGTTCCTACAACCCAACACCAAAGAAGACTAATTAACAAACATTTATTCATTAGCTTTTATTTTTTCAAGTGTCTTAGGGACAGTTGTTTATGTGGTGAATTTGAAGACAGTCACATATATTACTTCTCCCTCCTTTTCTTTTTTTTAATCTTGGAAGTCGCAGCTGATTCGAGATATCTATCATCGACTTTAAACGGTAAATCCTGGCAATATGGAAACCGAGCGCCGCGGGAGCGCGTAAAAGCCGGCTCCGCCATCATAACCGACCGAAACGCCCCGTGACGAGAAGCGCGAGGAAGTTTGAAACCGAACCACTCGGCCTTGGCCGAGACGTTCGGTTTCAAACTTTTTCGCGCTGCTGAGCTACGCTTTGCGTGGTAAGCATGCGCGGCCGGGTCAGGATTTGCTGCAGCATGCTGTCATTCAAACTTAGCCCGACGCTTCTTTACGTTTGCCACGTGAGGAACACGCTCGGTCTCGATTGCGCTTTGGCATTTGATGACGAATATCTCGGATTAGGCGCGACTTTCAAGATTCTTAAAAGAGGGACGTGCATGAAAATTTTTTTAGTGTCTCAAAGCACCATTAAAAAAGTTAATTAATGCATTTTTTGTTAATTAGTCTACTGAAGCTCACGTTATTAGCGGCAAAGGATGTCCGCCTCGCCTAGCAACTCGTCTGCAAAAACGCCACGTTCGCTGCGCTCATTATTTCGTTATAAAAAATATGTTTGGTCTAAAAAAGAAAAACCACCCAGAAAAGAAAAACAATATGTATAGTATATACATATTGTTTGCCCTCGCAATGGAGCATTACAAGTCGAAGTGTTTCGTTTTGCCCATAGAGCGCTCTGCTTGAGATGGGCGCTCGCAGTGAAGCGCTTGTGGCATGCCACCGAGATGCGGGGTGTACACTGGCTTCTATCAAAGATATTTGCTGTGACCGAGGGCATATGAAACACGCGCTGAATTCCGCTCTCAGAAGGAGAGATAGAGTGACCAGCTCTGCTGTAATGCTTGTTTCAAGCCGTATAAAGGCACAGACGAAATCCAACGCGGCTACAAAAGTGAAGTGTATATATATATATATATATATATATATATATATATATATATAACCCAGGCCTTTCAGCTAAGGGGATGATGAATTGCAAGCTGCCGTCCATTCGGCGTCGCTCGTATGTGGCTCCCTTTGTGGATTGCCGTCCGCCACAGGACGTCTGCAGTTATCTTCCTGATATGTGGACCTTTCAAAACCATTCGTTAAATGCCACGCAGAAATGTAGCATGGTTTTCCCGGTTTTATCCGCAGTATTGATTGCGCATCGCTCAGTGGGTAGTCTGGGAGCCGGTGTACCTTCCGCGTGCGGTGGCACCGGCACGTAGCCTGCGGTCCACGAGGCTACTTGACCGGCCGAACGGGTTGAGGCCGGCCTTCTGACCGACCGTGGGCGGGTCATAAGAGCTGGCCTTGAGCATTTTGAGGCTGAATACCGGGCTGTCCTCCTGCGCGCCTCCAGCAGGACTATAGCAATATAGCATATGATATGGCCCGTGGGTGAAGGCTCTCGTATACAAACATGCCGTGCAGTCGGCGTCACCCTTGTGTGTAGAGCGCGGGAATGGCGACCGCCGAGGCGCTCAGGAGCCAGCCAGCGACGTCTAATTCACCGTTAGACGTCGCTGGCTTGCTCCTGAGCGCTCCGGCACCCGCCATTCCCACGCTCTACGCGCAAGGGTGACGCCGACTGTACACTGCGTATAGCACTAAATACGGGTCGCGAGAACAAGGTAGAACGACGCGCTTCGTCTGTGTTTTATCTTATTCTGGTCGACTCTCTTTCGTCTTTCAGTATACATAATGTTCAGTCAGTACCAACTAGCCCAACTTTCTGTTCTACGAACACGCGTATATGATGTTATATACTCGCACATGCTGGTGCTTGGACAAGCGCTCCGTCTTGTATGTCAGGTATGCGCTCGGCTGTAGTTGCTGCCGTTTGTTCTCGCGCTCGTGCGGCCTATTTAGTATGACGCGGCGTCTTCTACGTGGAAAACGGTTCTACGAGACGTATACTGACGGGGTTTCAGTCGGCGTGGCCGGACTTTCTCCCGGCGCTAAGGCCGACGGAGCACGCAGCACGATGTGTGCGCGCGTGTTTGACCCTACAATCAGCCTCGGAGATCAATTGTGTATTCCTGGAAATTCCATTCACTAATGTGACCTTACTGCAGTATTCTCCTTTAGTTTTAATCTGCTCTTTAAGAGCAATGAAACAGACGCGACGATCGTAACAGCGTGGGTACGGTTCCGATACGATAGCACTTGTGCTGTTATACTTTGACAAGCGTTCAAACTGTTAGCTGCAGATTACATTGCGTGACTACTTGGTTCGGTGGACGAAGTTCCCACCCATGAATAAAATAGTTTTGGTCAGTGTGAATACCTTACAGTGTGAATTATACTTGTCCAGCAAAGTTGTAGTCGTGAATGATCGAACTAGAAACTTCACCGACGCATATCCATCAGAATGCACAAGATTGCCGCTAATCTGTGGTACGAAGACATTTCACTTGCTTAAAATGCACTGTCGTCGCAAGTGAAGAGTGCTTAAGGAACTGGCTTCTAAACACGGTGAATACCAGTTCAAGTCCCAAGGTCATCACAGATGTCACTTCTCACAGTGTTGCTTTCGAATGTGTTTCTAGAATGTGAAGATATCTGCTCAGCGGTCGATTTGGGAACCACTGGCCTCCTTGAAGCCCTTGGGTTCAGCGAGATCAGGGGGAAGTAAACATGTCCGCAATAGAGATTATACTAAGAGGCGATCGGAAGATTGGTGGAAGAAAAGTAGAGAAACGACAAAAAACGGAGACATACAAAAACAAAGTTCGCAATAGGGGGTCAGGAAATTTGGTTATGGGAATTCATCGTGGGTTTCATTTATTCTTTTTTTCTTTTTTTTTCTTTCTTAACCTAGGTAGGACATTAGGCAGTATAATAGCAAGAGCTTGGTGGCGCAACCCACCGCCCCGTTCCAAAGGGCGCGCTCATAACATCCATCCATCCTTTCCGAAATATGTAAAAAAGCAGCTCATTCTTTAAGGAATGAATTATACAAAGCGGCGGTTTTTTCGCTACATTTCCATGAAACGCGGAACTCGCACCGACCTCAGGCGGACGCTTGTGTGCACGGTTTCGCTTAGAAAGAACATTTCATTGCCAAATAAATAAGCAACGAGTGCAAGCAATAGATGAAAGCCTTGACTATGCTTCAACTTTATTTCCTGGCCTTCAAAGCCGTAAGGTAGCCTGTCACCGATGGCGAGGATGCCACTATGTCACTTTTGACGCTATAAGATAGCCGGAGTGCACTCTCTCGCAGGTAGTATCGACTAGTCCCTTGAGAATACCAAGTCTGAAAACTGACTATGGCGGTGCCACTCGACTACGTTACTTGCCGCAATCGAGCGGACATACCCGCGCGAGCGTGTGGCACCCAGCGGTTCACAATAGGCCTGTTCGATTCGCCTGCCCCGCCTGAACCAGTTCACGAGGCACCCTACCATTCGTTTCAGCGGTATACAGCAATGGCGCCCGCTGAACTAAGCTGTTCGTTTCAAAGGGTTCGTTGCACGATTTTGCTGCACTTTCTCGACTGTCGGTGCCGACTTGGTGCAGGCGTACACGTGCGAAGCAGCTGCGCAGACCAACACACCAGACCACAAAAGAATGTGTTCGAGGGTCTTCACCGCAGTTGCTGCAATTGTCTGGAGCGGCGAGACCGAGACGTTGCCCGCGCGCATGCGTCAACGCGCGCCCTTCACTGTATTAAAGTATTATATATAACAATATTACATTACGTAGTATTGTTATACATAATAGTAATCCCGCCAGTTGCTGCCGCGAAATAGATGTGACAGAATCGCGACATTTATCATAGGATATCGCCAAGAAGGCTGTTTTCTTTTAAAATAGATAACCTGGTATATAGTTCAAAGATAAGCTTTCCTGGCAACTGCATTGGTAATCGTATCGGCAAATGTAGTCCTCCGTAGGGCACCGAAGCTCTAGCGAGGGCCTTCTCTCCTTAAAATTTAGGAGCAGGGGCCCTATAACGTAAAACTATTCCAATATGTTTCTATTCCAATCTCCTGACGTCAAATTTGCGTAACCACCAACGCAAGCACCGGGCGGTCACCCGCAGGGTTGTCTGAACAGACCAATCAAACGCTCTCCTCGTTCATAGGAGGTCACTTTTGTTTGCTTGAAAAACGAATAACATTGCCTACACTGAGCGGCCTGTCGTATCTAATTGGCTGACAAGAGGCGAGGAGAACGCTCAAGTGGAGAGGGATTCGATGGGGCCGAGCCACTGCACTGAAAGTGGATAACCGGATGAAGAAGGTGGTGCTGGCGTCTGCGATTGGTCGGCTTGCCCTTACTTAGCTTGCGGTGGCTGGTCGAAAATCGCGGCGGCATGCAAGGGAAGCTCAAGAATGACGCTAAAACGGACCCTCAGCAAAGAATAGTTGGCAGAATCAGGGGGTAAACGTGCCGAAAGTGCTCGAAAACGTTACACGGCCATGCAAGAAGTTTTATTATACGCAAATACACCCATGCTCTCCGGCAGGTGCGGGTAGCCAGCGTCTGAGCGATCGGCGGCAGCCATCTTTTATTCCTTTCGGAACGGGGCAGCCTGCGGCTATTCCGAAGAAAATTCAGTTTTGTTCGGCATATTAAGGCATCTTTATCGCGTACACGTCACTTTGACGCGGTGAGTTCTTGCAGTTTTGTGACGTCGCGTGACAGGCAGGTGAAGTGGGCGCAGCCCGAAAAGTTTTACCAATAGCCGAGGGCTAATGGCGAAAAGGGGTCGAATCAGAATTAACTGTTTTTCTTTTTTCTGTCAAATCATGCATAATCAGTGTGTACACATCATATCAGATGGGGAGGTATCGCGGTTTTCGTGACGTCGCGTGACAGACAGGTGAAGTGGGGGTGGCCGAAAAAAGTTTTTGACCAATCGTGGAGGGCTGATAGCAGAATTGGAATAAAAAAGTTTGGAATAGTTTTACGTTATAGCGCCCCAGTTCTAAAGCAGATCCTCTATAGTCACCGGTCAAGCGCGTAGTGGGCTGGGAATCCAAGGTGCACGGAGCAGTCAGCGTGCCACCTTGAAAGCAACGCGTACGGAGGAAATATATAAGTACGAGTGCTCGAGGCACTGTCGTCCCTTCTCATTTCGAGCATGCCAAACGGGTAAATTGTTTTCTGCAGCGTGAACAGCAATTGTTTCTTTTTCCATGCATTCCGCAAAAACAATGTACGAGAAAATTCGAAGCTCCATTGCTGAAAAAAAGAAAAAAGAATGTAAAGATTATTTTACCACGGATGCTTGGCAAAACACTTCACCGCAGCATTTTTGTACACATGAGCCCGGTGAGAGCGAGCCGAGCCAGAAGTCGGGCACTATGACCGGAGAGAGCTTGCAAGAACTCTCTTCTTGGCGGACCGAAATCTCAGCAGCAGTCTGCGTGTGAGGGCGAAGAAACAGAACACGAACACCAACTCTGCTTTTCCACTGCTAACGACGAAACTTTGACCTGTCTTATTTATATACAGGGTGGTCATGTTTAAGTTCTACGGAATCTTTAAAAATCGCCTGTGGCAGATAGCATAGTTCTTGTACGTCCCTGAGCTGGATTATTCGAAGAGGCGGACTTTACTAGAACGAGAAATAAAAACACATATTCAACTAATTAACAAACAAACACTAATTAGTTATTCGTTAATTACTTTACGGCACATATTGCAATTTAGGAATTGTAGCCGGTGAGTTTGCAGGGTGTGTCCACTTCAAATGAATCTGCAAGATGATTCCAGTTTCCAGATATTATTTCCCAAAGTGTAGGACGAAATAGATGGACGTTCCAGCTACTTCTGTGCTTGAATATAGCGTTCTGTTAAAAAAAATAAAGTAAGTGGAACAAAATTACATCTTGCGGTGAGTTTGATGGCGCATATCTCTAGATTGGTGTCATTCTGGAAATTAATTCCAACTGTATACGCCTCGGAAACTCACCGGCCACAATTCGGAAATTAAAGTGTGTGCCGTAAAGTAATTATGTAAGAAGTTACTTTGTGAAAGTAATGTCCGTTTCTCTGAATAATCCGCCTCAAGGACTAGAATTACGTTATTTGCAATAGGCGATTTTTTAAAAATTCCTGGAACCTTAAAAATTATCATCCCGTATTCACACGAACATTGCCAAGCAGGTCGGGATGGTTCACCCAACACCCGCCGCAGTGGCTTAGCGGCTATGCTGTTGCGCTGCTAAGCACGAGGTCGCGAGGAATCATAAATGCCGGCCGCGGGGGCCGCATTTCGATTGGAGCGACATGCAAAATCGCCCGTGATCCGTGCATTGGGGGCACGTTAAATAACTCTCGGTGGTAAAAATTGATCCGGAGTCTCCCATTACGGTGGGCCTCATAACGAAACTCCGGAATTCAACTTAATTCAGCCAACTTTTGAGTCTGCCGGACGGGCTAGAATGTAAGGGAATCTGACAGGTAAATTTCACCCCGACGAACATATTCGACTGGGTTTCCTCGGGTTCACGTACAAAGCCCTGAATGACAGCTAATGCCTTGGCTAATGCAAGCACGAACAGCCTCCAGGCTGCGCGACCGTTGCCCGGGGCGTCCATCGCGAGCCAAATCACTGCGGCTCCCGCGCACACGAACAAAACTGCGGACAATCGCAATCTCCGCTCGCAGCTTTCTTGCGTGTGTGCGAGCTTTTGTGGCCCCTTGCGAAGGCTTACTCGCGAAATATCGGCCATCGATAGTGAGTGCGCACCACGCTGAGGGCTGTAGTTCGCACTAAAAAAAAAAAAAGTAATTTTCACTAACTAAATACTAACACGTTACTCGTCACAAAAACCACTATCTTCTTAGTAAGTGCAGGTAGTGAAATGACAGCTAGTACCTTTTGCTACCTTCTGAAGCTAGGAAAAAGCAATAACTTCGCACTGAGCACTACCTCGGTAGTGTGATTACTAAAGCCACCGAAATGCAATTACCAACAAAACAATGGGGCCCATTCGATTTATAAGTGCCGCTTGCATTGTCATATTAATTCGGTGGTATTGGATAAGCATAAGAAGGTAAAATACTACCTATTTAAATAAAGAGAGAACCGCGTCCTTTCGATATATATGTTAAGTATCAATTATTGGTACACGCAATGCTTACCAGAGATATTACGGCACAATGACTGAGGGTAACAATGTACCGCATCATCGCATCAAGCAACGATCAGCAAGGACACAGAACAACGACAAAGGTGCTACACGACACGTACACTAAGAGTAGCCGTGCTTGTATTTAATTTCGTTCTGACGTTATGCAGCGTGGCAACCCGAGCGAATAAAAATTTTAAAAAATTCGAGAGTATTTATAACCCTATAGCTTGGGAAAGCAGATGTTGCACCGGCGAGCACTACGCAGCTGGATAAATAATCAACGCTTATACCCAAATTTCTATAACCTGCTGTCTACATATACGTATGCTAAGACGTCGCACGTAACTGTTGGTCACGACATAATGAACTTTTGCATAAGACTGTCACAATCACAGCATCAGATACCACGGCCAGACGAGGTATAGTAGCGGCTCAGTAGTTGCTTAGTAAACACTACTAAGAAGCCTTTCTATAGCTAGTGAAGGCCCTAGCCTCTGTCTAGTTTTTGCGCTAACATCCTTTCGTTACCAGCTAGACCACGACACACTGACAGCGACAGATCCCTTGTTGTCGCGATACGCAGCGGCAGCCTCCCGACGCCGCGATGTCCGTAACTGCGACACGAAGCGCCGCTACGCCGTGCGTGTCCGCGGCTGGCGCGCCGTGCTGCGCGTGTACCTGTCTCGTGCACGGGCGCAGCGGCGACGCTGTGTCCCCGCAGCAGTCGTCCGAAGAGGCGGCCCAGGTGAGAACCCATGGAGTGGCGTAAGCTGCCAGCCGCGGCTGCGGCCACGCAGTGAGGCCGTCACGTGACCCGCAACTGACGACCCCCGGGGGACACCCTCGGACCGCCCCGGCGGCTGCATCGACCTGTGGCCCGCGCACGACGCCCATCACCCCTCCCGACCTGTGCTCCACCACAAAGGCCACCTGCTCGCTCTCGTTTTATGTTATGTATAATTTACGCGCTCAGCTTTCAACACGTCTACTTCGCGGCACAGAGCGAAAACCTCAAGGCACTATACCCTCAACATGAGCCAAAAACTGGCCTTACCGCTTCCAAGAGCTTTATTCACAGGTATTACAGCATTATTATTATTATTATTATTATTATTATTATTATTATTATTATTATTATTATTATTATTATTATTATTATTATTATTATTATTATTATTATTATTATTATTATTAAAAGTGATACCAATGTTTTCAGTGGCCATGTAACTTTAACGCTGCGGGAGAGCTGTAGGTAGACGAGCCAAAGCTTTCACGACGCGGCGCGACGTAGGTCGGACGGGGTATAGTTGCCGTGCGTAGGGCGGAGGACGTTAATTTTCACTCGAGTTACCGCGCAGTTGGGTATTTCTATAAAGCAACGTTAGAGACACAATGAGAAAAGAGGAGTGTGTAGTTGAAGACATGAAACATCGCCATCTTTAAATCTATTTCGAAAGCCAGTAGGCGCCTACTCGATGCTGACGTTACAATTCAGTTACGATTTATGGGAACCACATCAACGGCATCCCGTGGCTAGCACTTTTGACGGTGTTTCCAAGCCATGTTTGTTAAGGAGGACACTAAAGAGAAACACTAAATCAGCTTAGACTAATGAAGTATTCTTTGTAAACTCTAGTTTTATTAATTTCCCGATAATAAGTTCATTTTTAACGAGAAAGTTAAGGTTAACGTTAATTTTTCTTGAATTTCGCGCCAAAAGCTCAGCTTCGGTACGTCAGTGTGACGTCACGCCTTTCAAAGTATGTTTTCGTATTTGGACGGCGTTGGCTCAGTAAACGTTCTCGAAACTTCCCATGTTCAATATTTGGCTCCTTTATAACGCACAATGATGTCCAATTTTGCCAATCGACGATTGAAACGCAGTCGAAATACACAACGCCATTGTGACCTGGGGCGGGAAGGCGCCCCCCCCCCCCAGGCACCCACCCCTTTCTGTCCTTTTTGCACCTTTTATGGATTACCAAGCCTCTTCTAGAGGGTAACAGTGGCGGTATTGTAGAAGGGCAATTTACTAATATACCTGAAATCATTTTGCTCCTTAGCGTCCCTTTAAGGGTGAGCCACGATAAGCCATTTACGTATACATACTGTTATGATCGACCTTTCAGGTGTGAGAAGCATTCAAACGGGCTTCCCCACGTAACATAATTGCCCTCTTCTCCGAATCGACGACACATTTTTCCCAGAGCTGACAGAAAAGGGGAGACGAAGCATGACAAGCCAAAGGGCAAGAAGGCGCCACCCCGCTCTCCACAAGATGACACAATAGGGTGGACGGCGAAAGCACTACTACTTCCACAGGCTCCGGCAGAAGACGGCGACGACCACATGACCACCAGGCGTTATTTAAGGCCGTGCTCGTCCACGTATGAAAAAAAAAAAAGAAAATACCACTCGGAGATCAGATGAGAGTCGCATCCACGTACCAATGAAGTGAATACAATCTTTTCAACTTTTTTCATCCTCACTATGCCCGACTTCGTCGTCGTTTCCTGATTCCTGCGGTGAAGACCCACCTCACCTGGTCGAGATTATATCAGTACGTATGTTTGCCTGGTGCTGGCGAAACATTTCTTGTTTAGCTTTGCCCAAAACACCCGCCGTGGTTGCTCAGTGGCTATGGTGTTAGGCTGCTGAGCACGAGGTCGCGGGATCGAATCCCGGCCACGGCGGCCGCATTTCGATGGGGGCGAAATGCGAAAACACCCGTGTACTTAGATTTAGGTGCACGTTAAAGAACCCCAGGTGGTCTAAATTTCCGGAGTCCTCCTCTACGGCGTGCCTCATAATCAGAAAGTGGTTTTGGCACGTGATACCCCCTAATTTAGCTTTGCCCAAAACCACAAGATGACTTGCGTGTGCAGCTCACGTCGTAAGTAGACCTTCGTGTAACACAGTCAACGAGCACAGTTGTCGAGGAAGATGTACGTTAAAAAAAAAGGCAGCATTCATTCAATTGTGTCCGGTGAGTGAACTGAAAAGTAGCACGGCGACAGTATGGCTGCCGCAAGAGAGGCCACCGCTGAAAGGTGGGCAGCGAGCAAGCCTTCAGCTGAAACTTCATGCAGCATTGAATTGGACTATACTTGCACAGGCCTCTGTCGAAGAATCTACGGGCCCTGTTCAGAGAGAGCAAGCTGCACCTCGGGCCTCGAAAGTGGCTGAATTTCAATTTATGCCAATGTTTCTATTGCAGAGTTCGACAGGTACGATTCGGGCCCCTCGACCGAGGTTTGTAAGCGCGAATTACCTGACCACATCATGTGTAGGCGACGACCGCCTGCCACTGATGCCTACATTTTTCCACGGAAAATAGAATGTCCATGCACGCATATCGAGAGCTATAGCGTATATAGTAATGGGGAGAAAACGTAGCAGAGTAGGATGTTGCATGGGCTCGCCATCCTTCCGCGATGTTCAAGGGCATCACAGTCTTTAGTGGGTCGGTCAATTCGCAGGAAAGACCTTCAGCGACGGGCCTGCGCTGTGTAAAGCACTATGAGGCTTTAATTGAATGCTCAAGTGCTATATAGCGGCCGTTGAGGAGAGAGTACTTACCCGACCCATTCACTTGCGCCACCAATCTGCCTTCTCTACTTTCTTTTCAGTCTTCGCGTTGAGCTATATAGAACGCGGCACTGATGTCCGTCCGGAAGCAACACTTGTGCATATTCACGCCGATTTAACAACGATCGATAGCCTTCGCAAGGCTCGTCACGACACTGCATGCTCTACTCTACAATACGTATAGCACTTGCAACCTGCACTGGGCTGATACCACTCAATGTCAAAAAGCAGCCTAGCAATTACGATTCCTCCTGTAACAATAAAGAAAGAAAGAAAGAAAGAAAGAAAGAAAGAAAGAAAGAAAGAAAGAAAGAAAGAAAGAAAGAAAGAAAGAAAGAAAGAAAGAAAGAAGCACCTCGCGAAGTATTATTGCGCAGAATGAGACTCGAGGTGGCTTTTATCCGACGAAAGATCGGTTACGAAAACGACTACAAATGACACATGTGCAAGATTCCAGAAACAATATCGCACATTATCTGTGACTGTGGGTCCCAATTTTGAAACCGAACGCAGTACACTCAGTGCCATGTATTGCCTGTTTTGGACGGCCTATCTAGGAGTGGAAGTGCATTGCGCGCAGTATACGCACAGAGAGCGGCCACAACTCCAGTGTTGCGGCGTGCTACATATAGCGCGCAGGACATGTATGCACAGCGCGCGTGTACACTGCACTCGTCGTGATCTGCACATTTTGTTTCCCCCTTTACCGTCTCCCACTCTCATATGTATAGCAGGTCAGAGCTCCTGCGGCCGCCGTCCCCGCCTTTATCACACAGAAATTTTTTCCTTGTCTAGTGCCCTCTATCAGCTGCTTCAGCGAAAATACCAATGCTTGAAAACGGTGCATGCAGTAGAGATAAAAAGGTCATTTCCTTTCGCCAAAGCATTGTTATTTGGCAGATAGCGTCATATATATATATATATATATATATATATATATATATATATATATATATATATATATATATATATATATATATATATATATATATATATATGTCGCCTGGTAGGTATCTCTAGCGGACACAGACCAGAATGGCGCATGATAGTCAAGGTTTCTTTGAAAATTTTAATATTTGGCCTGCCTCCATTCTCGGGTTAACGAACTATGAATTGTGCGACATACTCTGAAAGTTGTAGCGCGTTGCACCGCGTTAAGGTGTGAACTTCTTCCTCTCTTTATTTTTCTTATCCCTTATATCCTCTTTTACACCATTTCCCCAGCACATGGTAGCCAGCCGGCACTTGCACTGGCTAACCTCCCTGTCTTCCTTTCCCTTTTTTCCTACAAGCCAATCACCGAGAGTGGATACATGTGCCACAGTGAGATAGACGGGAAGTGAATGTACTTGCATATGTGACTGTGAAACAACGCCTAAATAACATACGTGTCGTTCATTTCATTGTGTACACCTCCCCACACAATTGCTCCCCCCGACAAGTATCGATATCGCCAACGTCTCACGGCGTGCATCCACCTCAACTGTTAGTGGCATTTCGGCATAGCTTGTGAACAGCGTATAAGGTGCAAAAACATAAACATTGCAAGTTGTCACCTGCGCGGTGCATAAACATTGCATGAATTTCCATGTAGCATAAAATGAAAACGTCGTAGCGTAATCTCGAGTTTTGTCCGAGAGAAATTGTCCCTCAGGAGGCATATTTTTAGATGTGTGCGCCGTTGGCGAGGCGAAGGAGTGGCCGTCGGCACAGCAGCTGAAACGTGCCAGGGTCGCCGCAACCAGCGTGCGCCGATCACGGTGCCGGGACGCTGCGGCGAGCACCTGCAGTGTGAACTGCGCTGGCCGCGGGCGGTTCGTCGATTCTATTTGCGGGTTATACACTCGCGGTAAGGCCAAGGATCAGCAACGCTGCCGTGCTTCCGTGACGGCAACGCGATCGCGTGCCGCAGGTAGGCGGTTCGGCTAACCCACTTCGGCGGCGCAATAATGGTGGCCCACTTTGGACGGCCTTTCTCTCACATGACCGCTACCTGCACGACGGCGTATACTTTTGCGCAAGTAGACGCATAGAGGAAAGAAAGAGAAAGGGTTGTTGCCCTAAATATTTTTCGACAGCCTGACGTCCCAACAAACTTGACTGGATTCAGCGAGTCATCTCGCCTGCCAGCGCACAGCTGCGGCAAGTGCCGTATGCATCGAATCGAGAGCGCGGTGTGTCCGCGCATTTGCGCGATCTTACGCGACCGCCCCACGTAATTTGAGTGGAAAGCGAGCGAAAATATATCCAATGACGGCAACCCTAGTCCGGGTCGCCTGTTGAGGTCACAGCATATCCTGTCACGGAGGGGTCAGGGCCCGACAGAGGAGGGGGCCATGGCGTCGCCGCACGTCGTCTCGCTCCGTCCATTCCCACTCCTTATACTATACTCGAATGGAAGAGGGAGCGAGAGACGAAGCCGATGTGAGGAATAATTGCCGTCCACCCGAGTGTGTGGAAGGACAACATTTGCCAGCTGAAGAAAAATTAATCCTGGGTCATGGATGGAACCAAAGTTGGATGGAACGCGGGGCAGCTGCCTTTCCAAAGCGATCGTTCTGCCATCTGAACTAACCAGAAGGCTCCTACCACGTTGCGAACTTCAGCAGAACTTGTTGGAACAATACGACGCTGAGAGGCAGTCTTTAGTGACTGCTGGAGATGTTTTTCTGCACCTAGCATACTACTCCAGATGAAAGACGAAGCCTACTGCAGTCAATAAATCGACGCAGTTTAATGCCATTTGTTGCCTTATTCCAGTTCATCGCTTTAGTTTAGCCGTGGATTTCAGCGCAGCATAAAGAACACCATCATCGACAAATGACCCGAGTTGAAGGGAGTATTGAGCTATAGAACCATTAACGCAGATGAAAACCAAAAAGGTCCCAGGCCTCGTGACAGACCTTATTCGGCATGAGAGAGACATACAAGCTTTAATGATGGGCTAGAGATGTTAGCCTGGGTGTTCGCAGTACTCGCTCACGAGAAAGTTTTCGCGTGAGTAAGCTTACAAAGTGAAAAAAAAATATCGTAAGAAGTCCTTTGTTGGGTGTGTTCTGATAAGGACAGTCAGCGGGATGTCCTAACATTTTTTTTTGTTTCAGTAGAATTTTATATACCATGTCAAAATCACTACACACATTCCCGAACCGAGTTCATTTATCCGACGCAAGCTTCAGCATATTTCAGTTTGAAAAAATTTTAGCTAAGACTAAGTTTGAAAACTAGGCTTTTATGCCATCGCACGATGTCCTGACTTCGAAAGAATGTTTCCCAATTGTCTCCCAATTCTGCAAAAAAATTTTTTTAACATACTCAGACAATATATTAACTTGAAATATAATAAATAAAATTTATTGTACAAACGGTCAACACAAACAAAAAATAAACACACAACTGCCCCCCTCCCCCAAGAAAGGTAAGCTTGTCTTCTGAACGAGCAGCAAAAATATATTAAGTATATCTTAATTATGTATCTTTTGAAATTTGGCAGCGAAATTGGCTGTTTGTGCACGGATATTTTAAAAAATGGCTCTTTTTGGCGCCATCTGGCCCCTGCGCTAATAAAATTAATTGATGGCCAAACCCCAACAACAACAGCAACAAAAGAAGGAAAAAAGAAACAAAGAAGATAAAGATCAACCTCTTATTTGTCTGAAATCTTCCCACGTTCATCATGGTGCACCATTATGTTCCGATCGGGTTCCATACAGATGAGGGCTCCATAGCTGTGGGTTCAACAGGCTGTTTTATAAAGCAACGCGCGTCGCGCAGGCCTCAGGTTCCTCGATGGCTTTCGTTTGTTGCATGAACTGAGAAGCAACCACGCAGAGCTAACAGAAGGAACACAAGCGCTCTCCCATTGAAGAAGTGCAAAGGCGAGACTAATTAAGTGCAGTGTCTCGGTGGATACGGGGATCTGCTGCCGAGCACGAGGTCGCAAGTTCGATTGCCGGACGCGCCGGCCAAATCCCGAAGGCAGGTGGAAAAAGTTACTTCAAAGCGCTCCACTGCGGCGTCTCCCATAGCACCGGCGTTTCGTTTGGGATGTTGAACACGTTCTGTCGCCCAATTACGGAATAAATAAATAAATAAATAAATAAATAAATAAATCTTGAAAAGTAAGCCTCCACAGCATGAATAAGGCGTGCTTGGATGTCGTGAAATTTCAACAAAACCAGCTGAGTATATATGTCTTGTATGTTGTGTAGCGCAACGGAGCGTCATGTTATACGACTGCCGCTTGATGCATTGCCTAAGACGTAAACTGCACAGCTGCATGCGAAAAAGGAAGGTATATATTCATTATTTAAAGGCAAAGGATGGACAAAGCAAAACTTGAGCTCAAATGTCTAAGAATATCAGCTTATACTCGGAGACTCGTGCAATCGCTGTACAGGCCCCCACACGACCGGACGCGATACGAGATATTACTGACTGCGGTGTTGCTGATAAATTACATAAAAAGAAACTAAGTCAGACCTTAGCCCCGCTAATCCTCTAAGTATGCGACAGCCTACTCGCATTGTGATGCCTACATGTGACGTCAAGGCAGCTGCGCGCGTGCGCTTGCACACACTTATTTATCAGAGTGACGTTTCTGTGCCTCGTATATGCTGCAAACTTTCGATGTCGTGCGCACTGTGACGCGCTCGCGCATACCGTACAGCTTTATGTAACGTACCGCCGAAGTGGGTGACGTTCGCGTCCATAATGATATAGCGTTAAAAAAAGAAAGAAGAAGAAAGGGCTACCATTCCAATTTGCCGAAGAAGTGCACATAGCCCGTTATTGATGGCGTGTCTCACTACTCAGCATGATGCAAATGTGGCTCTTGATGAAACTGGCGCATGCGCTATGCGCACAAGTCGATAGTAATACCTTTATCGCGGCTGGAGCATCAGGAAAGGCGAGCGCCTGTTCTGCCTCTCATTTACGGTGCCAAACAAAATGTGAACAAAGACGCGATAATAATCGTCAAGTGTATTTCTCACGTCAGCGACAAAACCTTCTACAATATCGAACTTAAAGGGCCCCTCAGCAGGTCTGGCTGACAAGCGCAGTGCATACAATTCGCGCTAACGATCGTGTCTGCTAAGTGTCGCATCCCTACGCGCCGCATAAAGAGCTTAAATTTAAAACCAAACGCAGTTTCCCTTCCCCTCACGGGCGCCGCTCTCCCAGCCGCAGAGTCGACGTATATCGCGCAAGTGCACCTGTACAGCCTATACGTACATGGCAGTGCTGTGATATCGCTCGTGGTGACACGTGACTTCGAGAATTATATTCATGGCAACATCAGTTATTTGTTTAATCTGTTGCTTCAATAGCCGAACTAAAGTTTAGAGAAATAAAACACACAAACCGAATGTTTGCGTATTTTTGTTTTACTTAGTACCGTAGTAAGAGAGAAGTACTTCCGTTTCGTCTGCTTGTTCTCACGTCGCGCAGTCGCGTGCACGGAAAACGAAACTATGTCATTTTCTACCGTGTTCCAGCGCCGCGATCATGCTTTTTCATCCTCTCAAGCATGCCTCATTGCTCGTGATTGTGGCACTGATCAGGTGTTATCGTGCAGTGCGCGCGAAATCGCCCGCTGCGCGAATCGAGACAAACGAAGCAGCTCGCGCGCGAGGCCGTCACCAGAAGTGCGCCCATTCAGAAAAAAACGCTAGAAAAAGAAAGAGGGGGGAGAAGAAGGCGGGGCCCGTGACGTATTCGTCAGGCTATCTTCCGGATCCGGTATGAGAGAACGCACTGAAAGAATTTCGCTTGCGGAGGCTAGACGGGGAAAGTGGAGAGGGTGTCCATGTTGGCGGTGACGCTCGCCTCCTGAAATCATGGGTTCGCGCCATTTCAAATATTTCCATCTATACTATTAATGAAGTGATTTGAAAAAAAGTGTTGCGGTAGACACTCCTTAGAGGGCAGGAAACAACTTCCAGCGTATAACCAAAGTTTGCTTGTGTCCTGGTGAGAGGCAACTTAAGGTAACGCCAGTTCAATGCCATCGTGCTTAAAAATGGGTGAAAGAAATACAAGCACTGCTTATTTCGCTCCGATGTGAAACACGTTAATAACATTCCTGGCGTGCTGAGTACCATTCATTTCTTTAGTAGATGCCTGTGTATGCAAACACTCGCTCTTTAAATCGAAGCTCTCTTTGCCTCGTCCTTCGACTTTTTCACTGCTGTTGCTTTAGCTATCTTGTACGCCGCATCGGGAGTGGTTCAGAGCGTGCATATACATGGCAGGAGCGTGGCAGAGAAGAAAGGCGACGTGAGTAACTCGTTTGGACCTTTGCGCCTCGTGTCATGTGCACAATGCCCGCTGGAGCTCCCTATGGTTCGCCATGGTTCTCCCTATGGTTGCAAAAGCATTGCAGAAACTGCAGGGCTTACCTTTCTACTAACGTGCAACCGTCCAGAGTGGAGGTATACATAGAATGGTAGAGATGAGGTAAGGAGGGCAGGCAGAGGATGGGCAGAACCCACGCAGCCACGGAACGAGTGAATAACAGCCTTGGACCTCTTCGTTCGCAACTCGTATGCATTAGGGGGGGGGGGGGGGGGGGCAGAGAAAAAAGGCGACGTGAGAAGA